>NW_009728995.1:0-92582 GCF_000703405.1 Apaloderma vittatum | reverse complement strand
GGGGAAGTCTTGCTAGACCGCAGGTGGAGGGAGCAGCCGTGGGGCACGTTTTAGCTTTTGAAAATGTTTTCTTTTTATATAGTTAACTTAAGGGTATCAGGGAAGGCGGTCAAAACTAAACGGGTGGTAAAAGGAGATTGAGCTTTGCTTTTCTGTAGCTCTTCTGCCAGGCCTTTTCCTCTCAATTCGTTTAGGCTTCTTGGAATGAAAAGCGATTTTCAGAGACAACTTGCAGTTAAGGGGACTTGTTCCACCAAGTTGGTGCAAACAAAAATATTTCCGTCCCTTCTGAATTCCTTTTATAAATAATAACTTCAGTAATGCGCAGTGAGCCATTAAGGGGGAAAAGGTTTTAAAAAGATGGCTGCACGCAAGCTAAATTCAAAGATAGTAAAATTGCTCTGAAGAGTATAGTTAAGTGTTGAGTTGATAAATGCGTGAGAATATGCAGTGATAGATTTCATGCCTAATTGAACAGATTTGTACTTCTGTTATCATCTAGAGATACAGATCCTTATTTTTCCCTGTTCCTTAATACTGATTGGTATTAACAGAGTTCTTGATAGCTACAGGCTAATCAGGATATCTGCCCTATTGTGGTTCTACTGAAAGATTAAATGGTTTGAACTGACTGTTCTAACACGATTGAAAAAGTTACAACAATTCTACATATATTAGGACTAGGATGATTAAAATACATGTCTGAAAACTGGAATGCAATGAACCAAAAACTATTCAAACACAGAAGTGGAACTGTAACCCTTCTTGCTCAGGGTCTACTGAGAAGGATGACACTCAACCCTTGAGAGCACAGTTTTTAAACAAAGTGGAAACAATTAATCTTTTAACTACATTAGCTGGACCCAAACACACAGGCAAGTTCCAGGGACAACCTCCTCTGTTTCCCAGTACTGAAGCCACCTTCACACACCACTCAGACATGGGTATAAATTAATCAGTACGTGCCATGTTCACCCTACCTTAGGAAGCTCTGTCATCTTTCACAGACACCTCTCTCTTGTTTTTAATGTGACATTGAAAAGTAGGATAGATTATGTAAGCAAGAAAGTTTCGTTTTGACAAGAGGAAGTTGTTAGAATTAATTAATTGCAGAATCTTTCAAACTATTCCTATGTTTATTAGAACATGGATATGTTAGTTACAGGTTTCATTAGCAGTAAGAGTATACTGAAGATGAGCTGTGCAAACCAGGTGAAAACAGTGTGCAATATTTTTAATGATTAGCAATGTCACTTGACTGTATGAAATGTGTCACTGCTAGTTTTACACATGATTAGAAGGTTAATTTTGTGTTGTATTTTTCTTCAGACAGCACAAACACAACATAGAATTCTTATGTAAACAGAAATCATATTTCAGATAAGCTTAGGATGTAGTCAAGAACATGAATCAACCTTTAAAGTAATTTTTGTGTAGTATGGGCAACACTAATTAAGAAATTCCACAAAATAAGCTGGTGGTATTTTGGTTTTTGTTGTAGGTTTTGCAGCTTCAGCATACTGACCAGTGAAGTCACCGACAAGGATAGAGTTGCAGGGGAGGAAAAGCATTAAAAATGGAAGAAATAGAGGATAAGCATGAAGATAAAATGGCATTATTTAAAAGATATGGAGATGAAAGGAAAAAACTCACCCAACAAGAAAGCTAGTGACATCCTTTGTAAAACTGTATTGACTTCTTCTTTTCCCTTAGCAAAATTATTACAGCACTCAATTTTTTTTTCTTAGTTAAAGTGTAGTTCACTTTGATTGTGTGCAGCGATACTGACATTTGGCAGCCAAACACCAATGCTTATGGCAGTCACATATAAGCCTCACTGTGAAAGTGCTGGGAAATAAAGAGCAGAAAACCAAGGCTCTGAAAAAGTTCATGGGGAAACAAACTACCTGTAGTAGTGGACAGTTAGGGTGAAAATATAAGAAAAATGTTACAGATGCTTTGAGAAGCAGAGGGGAGAACCTTTTTATCCAACATCACTGTGACAGGAGAGTTTCTATTCATGTAGGAGCAGATACTAGCACCTCTGGGAACACATCGTGGTTCTCCACTGTTACGTATTCTTTCCTTGACAGAACCTTATTCTTCATCAATTTTAAGTTATAAGCAATGTGAAACACACCTCAGTCTGTGAATGAAGGCAAGACATACTCCTATTTTGAATATGAAAATCAGTACCAGTTATTTTGAATATGAAAATCAGTATCAGGCATTGTTGATGTTTCTTTAGAACACTTTTTCGATGACAAAGTGCATAGACCTCTAGATGTGGTTTTAATGCTTACAGAGTATCCGATCTTATTTATTCACATAAAAATGCTCAATAAAAAGACATTGTCATTCTGTAGGAATATCTTTTTAAGCAGAATATCAGACAAATTGAAGTGAAATGTGTAGTGCTCATGGGTTGTTCACTGAGTCTATGATAGAATCTATTTTCAATATCCACTTTTGGAAAAGGTAGCAATTAGAATAGAAAATGTAACTCCCTTATGGACAGGTGTCACAAGGTATCTATAAGCACCTTGGTACATTGAGTTAAAAATGTAAAGCACATTCCTAATTTCTGATAACTTTGTATTATTTTTGATTTCCATTCACAGGCTGGTAATAATCCATACATCTATGAACATATTCTCTCTTCTTTCTCCACAACTAGCCTAAACTAGGCTTCAAAAAAAAAATTGATTTATTTATATAAAATAAGGTGTTATTTGTCTCCATGGCTTGTAGTCTGAAAATCTGATTGGGAAAATGATGAAGACCAAAATAGCCCTTAACAGCCTGTGGGTGGCCAAAGAAGCTGCAGCTATATTCCATAATATTCCTTGCTGCCATAATTTGTTTCTCAAGAGCTCTTGTCAATGCATTTAAAACCATTTAAAAAAAAAAAAAAGAGAGAGAGACACATGGTGGTTTGTTCAGTCCGGAACTGAATATGCTTATACATCAAAATCCCTCTTTTCACATGTAAACGGAATATTAGCAATTCTATAAATCTCATGTGAATTTTATTTTGAAATTCTGAGCTCTTCAAATCATCTCAAAGCTTGGAGAATTTAAACCCATATACAGTGAAACCAAACAGCAGAGAATCTCAAAGAAGCGAAACTGTGAAGTTCACAGTCTTAAATTCATTCCATAATCTCAAATTTTACATGCAGTCATTATGCTCCATACTGTTATTATTTATGCCAGTCTGTAAATGGTTTGCATTTCATTAATGGGTATTTTTAGCCTATAAAAGAATTTGGAGAAAACTATAACAAAGAATTTTAACTAGCGTCAGGGAAATTATCTGTTATCTGCCTTGGTAATTAATTTATTAAAATCAATTATCACAAATTAGAAAGGGCAAGTAACAAATCACAGGATACAAATGGTATCTAAGAAAATTATCAATTACTCTTTATTATAATCAATAAAAAAATCTTTGAATTATCACAATTTTCTTACTTTTTCATCAAAAGATGATTAAACTTGCCGTCTGTGCATTTAAAAATCAATTTTACACATTGCAACATTCAAAAACTGTTTTTTCCCTTTGGAAGCCAAATAACTGATAAAAGATGAGTATCATTTGAAAATAATTAATTTATGTTCTGTAGCATTTCTAAGTCTCCATAAGAAAACTAAAAAGATAAAAGATTACTAAGAATATGAAAGAATTTTTTTTTTGTTACCTTCGTAATTTTTGGAGTGGTAGTTAGAAGATGAGGCAGTGGAATTCAGATAGGGGATGTAATTTGCAAATAATTTAATTGATTAAAGCATTTTGAACTCTATGTGGATACAGCCATAGTTTATGAAATTCTTGCTATGTTCCTGGCAGGAAAGATCATTAATACATTCCTGAGATTGTGTTTGTGGGTGGAATAAAATTCACAGTTTTGCCCCAAAGTTGAAACCACTCTGCAAAGAGGTATTAAGGCTTAGGTACAAAATTACACCCATTACTGCTAATCCCTGGCAGATGGATATTAGGACATGGTTTGCCAAGCATCTTCAACCTGGCCTAAGTGTTTGCCTGTGGGAGGATGAAGAGAGCAATGGCTATTTAATCAGCAAATGCTTTCAGATGACTCAATATTTTTTTCACATTCGTAGCTCTCAACCAGGGAGAGGGGATAAAAAGAAGCTGCTTCTGTGGCTGCCAGAGAAATGGGGTGGGTTGGTTCTGCCTGTGGATGAATGAGGCAAGCCTTCCCGCCTGGAGCCACCACGGCATCCTTCCAAACCTTCAATAGAAAGGGCAGCTGCTTTAGCTCAGATTTCCCTCCTCGGTTCCACAACAGCAATGCGATGCTCTGGAAATGAATTCAATGTTTGCTGTAAATGCAGCGAATGGCTGCTTCACTGTAGGGAAGGGGATGTAGGTGTCTCTTGATGTGAGGAACATGATAGGTGTATGTATGCTGAACACTTTGTGCTGATGCTCAGTGCACATGGAAAAGGAAGAACCTGGTCTAGTTTGACTATCCTGTAAAAATCTAAGTATTTTTCTGCCACAATGCATGAGATTTGCATGCATGACCTGTGCCTAACCCGAGGGAAAACCATCTGGTCTGTGGGAGCTGCACCATTTGCTGATGTTTCTTGAAGAAACTGACCCCAGCTCAGAACTGTGTGACTGCTACATTTTTGCATTAATGAATCAAATACTCCAGATCCTTAGCTACTGAAAAATCAGCATTGCTCTTCCAGCATGTAGACAGTCTTGAAATTTTGGGGGGGTTTCCCACCCTCTCCTAGCTATGGATTAACAGCTCACAGTTGTGAAATAGTTCCCAACACCTCCGTGTGCTTCTCCCATCACACTTTGGTGTCATTTTACCTGACCATGGTTGTCAGAGTTCCCTAGAGCTCTGTGACTCTGGTATTTTCTCAGCCCCCACCTAATGTTGCACAGCCCTTTCTTCTCAGAGGAGCTATCCCTGCCTTTAGGCCAGCTCAGTTAGCTCTCTCACAGAAAAGACGTTATTTTGCCACCTCAGTGTTTTCCCATGGTTGGCCAGAGACTAAAACTGAGATGAAGGACAAAAGTAGAATTCAATATAAAAGCACAGTTTGGGGTAGGTTGCTTTTTTTTTTTTGTCTGTTGGATTTTTTTTTAGACAGACTACTTTCAGTTGCAACAAACACTGTGTTCTCTACTAAGCTAGCTTTCTGGTGTTGTCCCAGAAAACCTAATTCTGTACTGCTATTTCTCTGCTTCAGTCTGATCCAAATGATAACACGATTACCTTACCCATACCTTGGAAGGAGCACACCTGAGGGCTCCTCTGCCTAGATGTGCTGCTCCAGAGCAGCTCTTCTGAGCAGGTTCCTACTGAGGGGTCTGTGGGACATACGCCCTCCTGGGTGGTGTCAGGGTGCTGCAAGGCTTGATGGCTCCTTGAGGAACAGGATGGTATACTGACAAAATCAGGTCCAAAGTCAAGCTGGGAAGACAACTGACAGATTAGGGTCCAACTCAGCAAGGTCCATGTCCCGGCACAGTCATGGTTATGAAAGAACTGCAGGCAGGCAAACCTATGATGTGTGCCTGTGTCCTATAGCAGGGACTGATGGACCCAGGTAGAGCTGAAATGTGGTCCTGGTCCCCAGGGCAGGGGTCCAGAGGAGGCTGGGTAGGGACAGTAAGGACTACAAGTGCCCTCAGGGCACTCTAAGTTGATACAACTGGAAAATATGCTTCACCTGTAACTTCAGTGAAACAGGGCCTGCCATTTTTCTGAGGTAAACCTACTCCAGGACCTTCCTACCATAGAGGTTTTCTCTGCTGCATATGTGTGTACCAGATTATCACTCATTACAAAAACATGAAGGTATCGAGCTAAAGCTCCAGATATGATACAGCATTTCCCAAGAGCTGTTGATTCCAGGGCAAAGTAAGACCTTGTGCAATTCCAGCACTGTTTTGCTCACAGTTAGAAAAAAAGCCGCCCACAGAATCTCACTGAGAAATCATGAAATCGGTGTTTTTTAAATTAGTATAATAACCCTTGTGCAAAATGCTTCTAATTTTTATACAGGCAAAACCATTTTGATGTGGTACCTTTGAAGTGTTCTTTCTGAGCTGCAATCAGCAGCAATGAAACCTAGGAATGAATTTGGATTATCCATCTCTACTTGTCTTTCACAGTAACTATCTGTCTTCTGAGTATTACCCCTCTATAAATATCACATGTTCCTGAAATATTTTTTTCATACAAGTAAAATGAAGGATGGAATAACTGTGGTGCTTTTTTTCAGGTTATAGATGAGACCTGCTAAAACTAAGAAAGACATCTGCATTGTCTTAGTCCCATATCAGTGCCTCTGGTCTTGCAGCCTGCCTTATCCTTCCCCTTCCTGGAAGGAACTGCACTGACCCAGACTTCTGTGGGAAAGCTTTAGTCCCATTTACAGACAAGTAAGAAACAAAATGAGTGTCTTGTATGAAAATTTAACCAATCATTTTAACAATTCCTCAATAATTACTTCTGTGGGGGAAAAAATAACAGCGAGAAAAATGTTGCAGAGTTAGAGCCTTAAAATCTTTATACTGCATTTAATACTCAATTTTCTCTAGAAAAATATGGGGGTTTTGCCATCAGTGACTCAGAGGCTGAGTTCAGATTATCAGCTTCCCTCTGAACTGCAGTTGACTGACTTTTGCGAATTTTCCTGTTTTGTGCCTGTTTGCTATTCATTAGCTCATAAAGACACCTGCTGTTCTTTTGTTACAAATATTTGTGTAAAAGTAAAACATTTGTTCTCTGTACATATTTATTTTAGTACATTTTGTGTTACTGTAACAAAAGGTTAACTGATAAAAAAATGTACTATTTGAATAAACCAAATTAAATTATTTATTGCTTTCTGAAAAGTAAATTGACTCTTAAGTATATTCTATTTCTCCCTTAGTAATACCTCTCAGAATGATCTGATATTGTCTGCAGATGTAATTAAAGTAGCCATAATTTAATATGTATGCGAATATTAATTGCAGCTTGTTCATGATAAAAACAAACCACTTGTCAGTATGCAATAGTTGGACACTGTAGTTTTTATAGGTTAGTTGTCCTTCGACAGGCGTCTCAGCTTTTTTTTTAAAAAAGAGAAGGTAGACATGCATCTCGAAGCAATCTTACATATCACTGCAGATGTTACCAGTACGCTATGAATAAATGGCTCACAGATCCATCACAAAATTATGAAATTCTTAGAAAAATGCATCACAGGAGGTAGAATTGTATGGCTATGAAATTAATATGACTTCCTGACTTTTTCAACAAGTTGCACTAACCAGTGATTTGGATTTTAGGCCAATATTCTTATAAATGCTCTAAGAAAATGTTAAGTCCATACTTTCCTTAATTTTTAAAAGAAAATATTGAGTTAACATTTGAGGTTGGTTGTTTTCCATTGTTGATTAGTAGCTCTTAAAAAATACAAACATAACCCCCCAGAATTTGCATAAAGCTTGATAAAAAAGGTAACAGAGTTTTAAACTCTGGAATACATGCATTTTATTAAATGAGAAATTTATCACTTTAATGTTAAGTTGAAATTTCATTTTTATTTGTTATGAAATGCTATGTTCTTAATAAAATATCTCAAAAATTTCCAGAGAAATTAAAAATTCGTAAAAGCTCCTTTCACATCAGTGAAAACCTTTATAAAGTTTTCTTCTTTTATTTGATATAGTCAAGTTAGAAGTAATTTTAAATCAGAAAAAAATATGTATTTGCTCTTCTGATATTATCTCTTTGTTTTGATGCTTACTTCAAAATACAGTTGTGTCAAGCTGACTTGGTGCCACTGTGGCTCCCCACCAAAATGCTTTTGATAAATTGATTTTTCTGCAATGGAGGCATTCTGCCAAAAAAAAAAAAAAATCCACTTAATTCTTTTTATAACAGAAATCTATGTACCAGCCTGTGTACTACTCATCCAAGCTGTTTGGACTGATTGCCATCTGAATCCAAGCTGCTGTTGATGGTTGCTGATATATATCGAAGCTTTTCTGTGTCCTTGTATCAAACTGAGGGCTGGAACAATCACCTGCAGTAGCTTCCATACAGAAGTTGATGTACAGCTGTCAATAGATAAATCATTTACTTTCAACACCTGTGCTGGCTACTTCCTAGGGGTTTTACATTAGCATGCTGGCTCTCTCTCTGCCAAGAGAAAAGACTATTAACCTGAAGGCATTTAATGGACAAAGAGACACCTTCTGACAAGCTGAAATACTTAGAAAAAAAAAAAGTCAAAGCTGAAATATGGCAAATCTTGTTATAAAGCTTCCTACTGTTAAAAATAGAGAAGTTCAAGGAACTGCCATATATGTCATGTATTCTTTGTGTTTTCTGCTGCATCAGGCAAATGGTTCTGTCTGGCTTTCATTGTTTTCTTGACTAAATTACGGTTTTTGCTTGTGGCTTCCTCTGGTCGCAAAATGGTTTAATGCTCCAGATCACAGAGAAGAATCACTTACGAGCTATTTCGCAGTCTCTTGTGATTAAGTACTCTATTAAAAGTACAACCCAGACATGAAGATCATGTTGAGTGACTCTGAAAACTAACATTTGGAGCTAAAAAGGATCTTAGAAAACCTCTTACATCTGTCTGGCACACTCAGATTTATTCTTGTCGACCTTCTGAACTTGATATTCTAGTCTGGGCTATAATCTGAGATCTTTCATGAAAGTGTGTTCCCCCAAGCCTCCTTAATATCACTAGCTCTTAGATAATGGGGCTTAAAGTCTCAAGACACCCTGAGATCTTTCAACCCTGAGCTATTCCCATGTTATAGCCTTCACTAAGCTGCAATACTGCTCAGACAGTAACAGCTCAGATGCTGCCTTCAGTCAGATTTCTTTTGATATCGTAGTCAGTGAATCTCTCCTGTCCACTATTGCTCAGAGTGTGAAGACATGAACATTTATTTATGTGTTCTGCACAGCTACGTCTGAGACTCCAAGAAGGAAAGAGCAATAGTGCAATTAGAGAACTCCTCACAGAACTGGGAATAATAATAGTAATATTTTTAATTGGCAGATGGTGAAGGTCGTGGGGAGATGTGTGCTGTGTGCATGGCCTTGCACAGTATGAGTCCCTGAAAATCAGGAATCAGGGCTCAACTATTCAGAATTGAGAAAAAATATTGTAGTACTCCTAAGTACTGAACGCTATTTTTTCAGTGTTATTCTCACTAGTTTTCTTTAATTCACATATAAATTACACATAAAAAGAATGTACACAGCATAAAGCATATTATACATCTGAAAAGAATACTTTTAAGTGTTTCACTGATCTCAGCTTGGGCATCAACTTATGTAATCAATGTATTGTAAATCTGTGGACAAATGTTTTTCAAAAAATCAAAATGCCATGTAGAACAAATCAAGTTGAAAATGTTGAAAATATATGGAGTTGGGATCGAAAACGTTGTCTGAAAAAAGATTTTAAAAAATATATTAATTTGAAGGCTTTTCTGGGTGCGTTCTTTATCAATGGTGGCAGTCTTGCCCTCAGGCTCTGGTGATAAGCCCTCAGCAAATGTGAAAAATGCACTCTCTTCCATAATCAAAGGATCAAGACTTCTCTAATTTAAGGATTAGCAAAATCAAAAAAAAAAAAAAGAGACAAAATTACTCATTCTTTTGAAACTTCCAGTTATAAGTTTCTTAAATATGTCTAAACACTTGTTTATATTTATAAAATGGCTTTTGAAAGCAATGTCTGCTCATCATGTATTAACTAATGTAGTTCCATATACGTGTGTCTAAGATGAGAATTCTTTCAGATTACAAACTGCATGTACATTTTGGATTATCACAACATTATTACTGTGCAGTTCATAAATCAATACCACCAAGTCGATCAAAGAAAAAGTCTCTGAAAAATCGCAATTGCTACTGTTCCTCTAAGTCAGTGCTATGAGAGACTTTTTATCAACTAGAAATTTTACAGAAAACTCATTTAGGTTTATTATGAAGTTCCCTACAGTAAAAGCACTACTAAAAGAAACAATACTCTATGTGGCTTTAGCATAACAGAACTTGAGACTGAGTAAAGAAAAGAAACTCTATTCCATGAATATGTGTGGATTAGAATGCAGAAATTACCACATTGATATTTTCTCACGTGCTAAATATTAAGAGGGAAGCCTATATTTGTTTCTATGGCTTTGATTCAAAGCCTACTAGAGTAAATGAAAATTATTCTTCATTTATACGTTATCACTTGATGGTCTGGATGAGGGAAGTATTAGTTAACTGATCTATTTAGCTTGGGAATGAAAAACCTGATCCCATGTTGTCAGGAAGAGGGGTTTAACATGAAACCCTCACTTTTCATATAATTTATCTGATTACCAAGCAACAGACTTCTTCCTGTTTCAGAAAGATCACATTTTATACTCAAAATGAGAATTTCAAAAGAATTTCAATTAGCAAAAATGTCTACTGGTTCCAAAGTGGATGAAAACAAATCCCCAAATCTCAGAAGTTGCTGTGAAACAGAATTGTTGTCAGCTCTGCTATTACCCTCAGAGGGCTTTGGATCAGACCCATTATTCCTTTAATCTCTTTATGTCTCTCCCATGAGTGGAGGACAAAAATGAAAATGGAAAGTCTTGTACATCAGTGACCTAGATCAGACTACCGAGTTAGTAGCTAGAACACTAAAATATTACCACTCAAGTTCTACTTCTCCCAACAAGCTGTGCTATACTCTGTCAGTAGATAATGGGAAAAGTGTACACAAAAGGAAAGCAAGTAGGGAGTTAAAAGACAATAACATTAGAGTATCTATTTCCTTGTGGAAAAAATGTATTTTGAAATGCATTTAAAAATATATCTCTCCCCAGTGGCAAATCATGAAGAGCCGGAAGTGCCAGTGCTATCTCCTAGTTCCCAATATTCTTCCCTAAAAATCTACTGAAAACAGAGTAAAGCATAGCAAAAGAAATGCCTTGGAACTGCTTGTGAAAGGCAGGACTACCCTTTGTCTTTCAGACTGCGACGGCACTGATTATCTGCCAGGCAGGTTGGTGGTCAATATAACCATTCTTGTAATTTACTTGCCTAACTCATCAAGTTTTGTGTGGGAAACACTGATAAGTGTCTGTGGGGGAATTACTGACAGATGTCTAGCATTTTGTAACACTTTTCATTCTTACAGATCTGAAAATAATTTGTGTGTCTTAGCTACACACGCATACCTAAACAGAGTCACTTGTGATGGTGAATGTGACTGTTACACTACCTGTTAATTTTAGGCACATAATGTAATCACTGCAGCAGTTCCTTAAGCTTAGAAAATGATAGTGAGTACTGATTTCTTGTTAGTTATGATCATTGTGTGTTTATTAATTTCCTGTTTGACAGTCACAGAGATGTAAATGGCCTTGTTACTTGTAAACTGCCTTGTTACTCAATTTGAAAACTCGTAAGACATTGATAGTGTCAGTGTTCATCCTTAGATAAAAGAATTGTATGTGCAGAATACGCTAGAATAATATTTCAGTGTTGTGTTTAATACACACTATATTCTCACCTCTTGATCTGCTTGCTTCAAAATATTAACAAAATTAAAGTTGTCCTGCTGTTTTCCCTAAAAGAGTAATTTTAATCCAGATGTCATCAGTGATATCTGTTGTCCAACAAATGAGAAAAGATCCAATATGTTACAAGTCTTTTTAGAAAGAATTTGAATACAATTGAAGCCTCTCTCTAGATAAGGATTTTGTGTATCAGAAAGTACAAAGACATGATGAAATGAGTAATTCAGTATCTGTAGATGCAATGGAAGCAATAAATAAATAAGACCACCAGGAGAAAGATGTGCTTTTTTTGTTATGCATTTTGCCCACAGCTTTAAGCAATATATGTGCTATCAGAAAATATTCTTTTTTTAATTACTAATATTTATCTTCATCATTGGAAAAGCCAATCAAGATGCACAAACACACATACGTACACATACAGCTCTATACATAATGTTCAATGCACATACAAAAAAATCAATGAATTACATATTAACCTTGAACATGTATGAAACCTTTTTGGTCTGTGAAAAAAAAAATATTCCACATACAATTATTCTTAGAAGATGGCGAATTATCCTGAAGCTATACTGACAGAAAATGAGATGAACCAAACCCCTTGACTCTTGCTTTCATTGACTTCTGGTTTAACCTTGTAAAATGGATGTTGCATTTACAAGGTTTTACTGTTTATATTTCTTTGAAAAAAAGAAAAATAGCTCGGCACTACCACTGTCAGAGTGCTGTAGCAAGTGCACTTGGGTTAAGGCTAGACAGCACAGCAGATGAGCATCCTGGCATGCCTGGGGTCCCAGCCCTCTGACACTCTGATCATAGATGTATGATGTTACTCCCCACTTTTTACCCTTGGAGATGAAGACACAGGGGAGGGAGAGAAGGAGCATAAGGTGATGATGCTCTTCTGGGTCTGGCTCTTGTATTCTCTTAGGTCCTGCAGTACAAATATAGTTTTGCATACTCGCCTAATGCCCACTGAAGTCAGTGGGAATTTTTCAGGTAAACACCTGTCTCGAATTCTGCATATGACAGTAGAGGTTATAGAAAGAAAAACACTAGCAGTGTTTAACTGAGAAAAAGTATACTTATGCTAAACCACAAGTAGACAGATTGCCTTTGGCCCTAGATGTTCAGACTGGCTTAAAACCGAGATCTGTGTTTATTATGTCATAACTTCTGTGTTATTTCTGTAGGTCTTTTGATTTTGACCATTTACAACAAGATAAAGCTTGGATTTGCAAAAAAAAAAAAAAAAAAGTCAGGCAGAAATTTGATATATATAAACCATGCTCACACAATACATTTCAGCTTCACCAGAGTATAAATTTCAAATAAAATTCTGTTCTGTTAAAAAGTTTTTCTTACTGTCAGTACATTATTTTTTTATACAGCCAGCAGAGTGGATGGTAGAGTTATTCTAGAATGAGAATTAGTAATTTTTCTAATTTCAAATCCCATTGGTGCTTAGAAGAGTCTGTAGTATTGCCTAATGTGTTAAAAATTTGCAAAGAGTTTAGTTTTGGTAATATATATGTATATATGTGATTTTGGTCAGAATTTATGCAGTTGTTTCTATCTAGATAGGTGCTTAAAAGCAAAAATATCTCCCAACCAATGCAACATGTTTTGTATATTTACAAACATTATTTACTATGTTTAAGGCCTTGCTTGACTTGATTTGATAACTAATGTAAAAGCTATCACACTACTGTCGATTCCATCTTTGTTAAAGAATCAAACAGTCAAATAGAAGCAAATGTTAAATCCAGAAGAGATCTTTTTCTAAGTTTATTAGTTATGCAAAATCTGCAACTGCTGTGACCACTCATGTTCAAGAATTTTTAAAAAATAGTTTATGATCTTCTATTTCAGGACAGGTCTCTGAACAATTCCAAATGGAACAAGATTAAAAAGAGAACACAATCTGATTGATTAAAATTTCTCCAGGGCAGCTTGACTTGAGCATGTTTTACGGCTTTATTAATGCAACACATGCACTATCTTAATTTCAGATGCACTACTTTAAATTTAGGGGAAGCCTTTTGCAGTAAGTAGCAGTCCCTAAGTACTTACCTATAAGGCTGCTTATAGGTATCCTTGCACAAGGATAGTCTGCATCCCAGTGCACAGAAATACTCCTTTTATTACTACAACCAATTAAAACTGAGGCACTGTATGACAGCTGTGGAGATTATTAACAATTAGAATCCAGGAAATGACTGCTGTATCTTGATTTTGGTCCCTGTACCGTCATACTCAGTTTGAGAGTATTTCAGATTAAAGGTAAAGAAAGAAGATTTGACTTGAACCTGTTGCCTCTGGGAAAGTGGAGGTCAAAGTAAGAAGATGTATAGCATGTTTATTCCTTGGGACCTTGTCAGCAGTATTACAGCCACCATTAGAACTGTCAGAAAAATGAATCATTAAGAGTTCAAATTCAAGACAGCAAATTAAATTTTTCTATAGATGCCGAATAACAACTAAGTGTCCAAGGAGAAGTAGATGGCATTTGTTGTAAGTGGCTAAAAGCTTCTCTGCACGAGGATGGAAGAAATCACAAGATACCAGTACCAAGTGGAGTGAGGTGGATGGGAAAATATAATTCTCTTTGGTATGAAAAGGTATGCAATCCCATAGGTTCTTCCTCCTTTGGATATTTATGAAGATGTACTGGGAACTTAAAGAAACAATCTTGAATGTCCTTGACAACAGGCATGATTTTCAATATATATGACTCAATTTCTGAACCATGGTTGTTTACATCATTTAGGTAAGAACAAACTCCAAGTGGAACTACAAAGGCCGCTTTGCATCTTGTAAAAATGGCAAACTGTCGTCAGATTGAGTCTTGTTTAAGAAACCAAATGGCTCACTTTCAAAGCAGAATATAATTATTTCACAGTTACTCACTGGAATTCCTGGCATGAAGAAAACCCAAAAATATATATACAAAGTTGAATTAAATATGCATAAGTGCCTACAATGTAGAAAACCATTCCATACAGTAATTCATCTTGCCAACATCTTTTAAAATTTTTGCACATATACATAGCTAGCGGCTCATAACAGAGGTTGGTAGCAAGACCAGTAAGAACTTTAATACCTAGGGAGGAGAAAAACACCATATAAAATCATCAGGTTAAAATTGTAAGACATAACATTATTTCTCAGAAGTGGTAAGGAGGTTAATTGAGCAATAATTACTTGACAGTAAAAGCTGGATTACTTTCAATTGTAGCTGCATTTCGCATACCTACCTTTGAAAGTAAAATGCCTCAGCAGCAGTGTCTGTTAAAAATTTTATTCATTACCTCAGGAAGGTTAACCACTGTTTTCTATGCAAGATCTGGATCTCTGTTTTCACAGCTCTAAGTGGCATTACTATTCACCAGACCATAGAAGCCCATCTCCCATGTCTTTGCCCTGGGCTCATGTTAAGACGGGAAAACAAATAAGCATACTTATTATACTATTAAACATATCCTTTAATTATATGGTGATTTTAAACCCAAGTCCTTGAACAGCATCTTTGGAAGGAGAGGCAAATATAATTAAATCTAAGCAGAAAAGATTTTTCTCTGTATTTCCTTATGTTTACAAAATCTAAACCGTGGAAAATGGCTTATTTTTTTCACATTGCCTAAGGATGTGGAAAATCTTAGTGCAAGATGAAATACTTGATGTCCTGCGTTGCAGAGGGTAGCCCTTGCTGAGAGGTGGCTGACTATATCAAGGGGCTTTTTCAGAACTGAAGTACCATCTCAAATCTGAAACTTTGTACTGTGATGAGGATGTGATCTGAGGTGGTCTGATAAACTGACACTTTGTAAAAATAAAATGCTTTGCAAATTCAAACCCAGGTCTTTTTTATTTTTCCCTTGACAGCTATGAAAAAAGAGGCTTTTGAATGCACAGTTAGTCTTACGGCAGTATAAGAAACTGGTTCTTCGAGATGTTAGAAATAACAGGCTGAGTACCATGACAGTTACACCGAAAAGCAGCATTCCAGCTTGTATCGATGGATGTTACTAATCTTTGGAACATAATTTTGTTCAGTTTGTAATCTAAAGCTGTAAAGGGATTTCTATACATATTTATTTAACTATAAGCATCATGTTTGTTCTTTCCAGAAGCTAGCGATTATGACTACAAAAGGCATAACAGAGTGTCGGGCTACACCTGTCTGACTGCAGCAAACCAGCTATTCTGGTGATAATGGGTGTTCAGCGCAGAGCTGGCAGCTGCCAGGTCAGGACGCAGTCTGCAGGATGCAGGTGCTCTCGTCTCTTCTTCCCGCAAACCCCTCCGTACCAGGGAGCCTACACATTCACCAAGGAGGCTCAGATGAATATGTCTCAAGTTAGTATTGGCTTTTACAAAGAAAGACAACATAATCCTGACAACAGTGAGGTGTAGAAGTCAGTGTCTGAATGTGATTTAGGTTATGACCCGTTCTCTGCATCATTCAGTAATTTTACCAGCAGTTTTAAGCTGTCAAAGTAATGATTCCCCATGTGAGATATGTTATCCTAGGGTAGGGTACTGAATTTAGCTAAAGCATCTGGGTTGCACATACTTTCCAGAATGAATGTACCATAAAGTATGAAATACCACGTGGTCTTTCTCAGACAACCTCTATATGTGAAAAAGCAGATAATTTTGGTAACTTTAGCATTATAATTTCTCCCCTTCTATCTAAGGCGTTAGAATAGCTTGCCAACTATTGTAATAGTGATACCATAAAAATCTCTATTCAAAGGGGTTTTTTTCTTCCTTTTTGTGGCATTCTCAGTTATATTTTATGTGCTAATTGTTGGAAAATTTAATTTCATTGTGATCATCTGCACAATATTCCATGTTACTATCTCCTAACAATGCAAATAGCTCACATTTATCATGGTCTTCTAATCAAATTAACAAAAATGCTGAAGTTGTGGAAATCATTGCTTTTTCCAGAAACACTTAGGAATACTTATCACATATATGGTTTGCATTTCTATCACAGGAGGATTCTGAAATTCTGTTGGCAAGTGTGGATCTGATTTATTGCTGTGTATAGATCTCAGATAAAAATATTGGGATATGAAGGTAATACGTGTCCTGAAAATAGTCCTAAGCAAACAGATTGATTAGAAATTTGCCTACTACAAGCTAGCTAACAGCAAAGAGGTTGAGTCATTGATTTTAATTTTAGCATAAAGTTATACTATCCAGGAAAGGCAAGAAGAAAGGATGTGTGCAGAAATTATGGAAGAAGGAGCAGAATTAAAGCACTCTGAAGAACTGAAATATGAATATGCTTCTGTACCTGACATATCTTGCCAATCTTCCCGAGAAGATGATGTAAGGTAATGTGCTGTTGAAGATATTATGGCATGAAAAGCAGGAATAATGATCCACCAGTCACCTAGCAATAGTCCAGACAAGCAAAAAGCAACCATGAGCACTGATAATATACCACAGATCTAATTTTTGTTTATTTGCACATCACCTGTTTGTCTTTTATTCCTCTTTTTTTTTATCCTTGGAACGTTTCATATGAGAACACCTGGTTTCAGATGAGTCTTTGTCCCTTTGTACAACTTTTCTTTCTTCTTATGGTAGTGATGAAAATGAAGGAAAATATTGAAATGTAAAAATAAATACATATATGTTGTTTCCTCTTCACAGCAAGTGAGCAACTGCTGGGTAATGGAAGGGAATGTTCCAAACCAATTAGAGTCAAATGGAAATCAGTGAACATGGTTTGGGCTCTAGAGGCTGACATCCACATTTTAAAATTAAACTTTTTCTTCTATTCCATATTACGAATTTTGTAAGTCATCTTTTCTTAGCTTTTGAAATATCAGTACTCTGCAAATACCTTCCTACGTAATGAAAACAGCAAGAACAGGCAGAAATGCTGTTTTGGCCTATCTCTAGAGCTAGTAGCATGACAGGAGATGCCAGAATTTTGCATTAAGATATTTGTAGGTATTTCCTTCTTCATATGCAGCTTGAGTAGAGGATGTATATTTTGTATTAATCTTTATAATAAATATCCAACTTTAAAATAAAGCATACCATTATATCAATACAATGTCAGAGCCTAAGAACTCTGGAGGGACTGCTAACTGAGAAATTATCTTCTTTTAAGCTTCCTTGTATTGTTGCAGAATTGATTACTGTAATAGTTCCCTCCTTGTATTTTTAAGTGGTGGCTTATGCCAGTGAACAGTGAGAAAAGGAACATTCTGTATCATCTCCACTGTTTCCAGCAGCCTAAGGTACATGTGTGCTACAAGTCATTTAGTTCACCAGCTCTTTTTTGGGTCCTGGCCTCAAGATTATCCACAATACATGAGCATTAGCTCATTTCCAGCCTCTTTTTGTATGAAGCAACAATTCCTACCGAACAAAGCCTGGGCATGATTTGTTCAGAAGGTACCTTCCAGTCAACAATTTGGAAAACAGTGACTCAAGCCTCACTGCTATGGCCCTACGCTTTCCTCCCACATGGTGCCAGGGGCAATGTGTGCCCAAGTCCTGCCTGCTCCTGCACCATTCCTCACCTCTGCAGCATCCACCATGTTGACATGTTTCAGGCCCACAGAGGACCTACAACAAGATTTTTGTTGTCTTGCCTGACTAAGGATCTTCTCATGGAGAGGCTATACAGACACACATGCACTTTAGGATGTGACTTCCAAAGATAGGCCACAGTGTACCCTAATGGCCTCTGTAAAAATATTAATAACAGCTCTGTTTTCCACTACTTAGAGGGCAAACTATTATATTGCACAGCTCTGAGTCTCTTAAAGATAGTATGTTAAATGGTAGTAATAATAATAATAGTCTTAATAATGATGATAATAATGATAACGATCATCATCATCATCTTGGTTTATCTTCCATTTGCTTCTAGGCAGGAGGTACATATTAGGCTGAAGAACTCCAAATGAACTTAAGCTTTGGTCTTCAAAGAATGTTTTACTCTTTTGGCAGTCTGTTATCTTCCACAGATTTCACTGTGATTAGAATACTGTATCTTTAGGCCATAGATCGTTTAGCTGTTGCCCTCAAAATCATGATTTTATTTGGCTTTTTGTGAAGGAGTTATAGCATTGGCAGATAGGGGAAGAGCAAATGATGTCATCTTCCTGAACTTGTGCAAAGTGTTCAAGACTATCCCACACAACATCCTGGTCTCTGAGTTGGGAAGACACGGATTCGATGGATGGACCACTTGACAAATAAGGAATTGGCTAAATGGCCACTCTCAAAGAGTTGCTATCAGTGGCTCAATGCCCAAATGGAGACCTGTGATAAACGGAGTTCCTCAGTGAATGGTACTGGGACTGGTGCTGTTTAACATCTTTGGCAGTGACATGGGCAGTGGGATCGAGTGCACCTTCAGCAAGTTTGCTGGCAACACCAAGTCAAGTGGTGCAGTTGACATGTTGGAGGGACAAGCTGGCATCCAGAGGGACCTTGACCGGCTTGCGAGGTGGGCCCATGAAAATCTCGTGAAGTTCAACAAGACCAAGTGCAAGGTCCTACACCTGGGTCAGGGCAATACAAAACACGCATACAGGCTGAGCAATGAATGGATTGAGAGCAGCCCTTCAGAGAAGGACTTGGGCTAGTTGATGAGATAGTCAATGTGACCAAGCAATGTGCGCTGACAGCTCAAAAAGCCAACTGTATCCTGGGCTGCATCAAAAGAAGCATGGCCAGAAGGCTGAGGGAAATGATTCAACCTTTCTACTCTTATGAGACCTCATCCAGCATACTGTGTCCAGCTCTAGAGTCCTCAGCACAAGAAGGACATGGATCTGGAACACCTCTCCTACAAGGACAGGCTGAGAGAGTTGGGGTTGTTCAGCCTGGAGGAGGCTTCAGGGAGACCTTATAGCAACCTTTCAGTACCTGAAGGGGTCTACAAGAAAGCTGAGGATGGACAGTTTACAAGGGCTTGTAGCTATATGACAAGGGGCAATGGTTTTAAACTAGGCCAGGGTTAATTTAGATTAGACATTAGGAAGTTCTTTACTATGAGGGTAGTGAGACACTGGAACAAGTTGCCCAGAGAAGTTATGGGTTCCTCATCTGTGAAAGTGTTCAAGACGAGGATGGATGGGGCTTTGAGCAACCTGGGCTAGTAGGAGGTGTCCCTGCTCATGGCAGGAGAGTTGGAATTAGATGATCTTTAAAGTCCCTTCCAACTCAAACCATTCTATGATTCTATGCTTCTATAATTTTATGGTTTAAGTATCTGACTGAGGCAACATGAATACATGTATTAAATAAGAATATTAGAACACTTTAGTAGCATAAATTGTTCAGAAGCTCAAAGGTAACCATACACATGATACTTATAATATCAAGATTTTAGGCCCTAGTTATTTCCTATTGTACAGCAGATGGTATAGAATCCATAATTACTGTGCCTGGAGCTTGATGAAGTCTATAGGTGCCTCATGTAGTCTACTAGCCACAGAATCATAGAACAGTCCAGACTGAAGGGGCCTCAGAAGATCCTCTTGTCCAAACTTCCATAGGAGATGAACCTAGATGACATTATCTACTACACTGTCTATTAATTTCAGCAATGCAGGACAAATTCAATAGTAGCAACCAATAGTTCCAACAAGCAATAGTTCCAATTCTCACTTACATTCCCTGTTTTGAAACATAGGGTTCTGTGGTTTTTTTCATACTGTGGTTGTTGCTTTGTTAAATTGCTAGTTTAAGTTTCTGGGGCTGAGTGGTTTGACCAGATTATTACAGGTGAGGAATAGTTGCAGCTCAGAGCTGTGAGTTCTTGGCTGACCAAAGTATTTAGCCACTTGTATTTCATTTATGCACCTAGAATCAGAGGTAAGTTTGAAAACTTAAGCCTTATCCTCAAGATGATTTTTTATCAAATACATTAGAGTCAAACTCAATAGAGTACATCAACAACTTCTTTTAAAACATAAATTATTAAAAGCTTCAGGTGAGTCAAGGTAATTCACCCTTTTTGCTGCAGCATAGTCAACTTTTCAAAATATGTTGAACATATTTCAATTGGACTGACTATGACAGTGCTTGAGGTTTTGATAAAAATTCATGACTACAAGATAAGTGACACTGATGAATTCAGTGGGTGACAGGCTGAAATGAAGAACTGAGGTGAAATTTCAAAATGTGAAAGGCTTCCAAATTTGTGTCTCTGTCTATTAATATATCCATAGTTAAAAATAACAAATGATATATCCAGGAAGGATGCAGAAAGAGGTCATCTCTTCTCTCCAAGGGTAAAGCATTAAATGGTCAAGAAAAGGAAATTTCCACATAATCCTTGCCAGATTCTGTGTCTATGTGACTTGATTTTTGATTTTGTTCCAGGAATAAGTCCATGAAAATAAGTTGTTGAAACTGAATATGGTTGTTGATCCTATTCTCCTCAACTTCCCTTTTGTTTACACGTTTAATCCTTTGAAGAATGAAATATTTGGGGACTTGAAGCCAGAGTGCCGTGAGATATATTTCTGCATGCCATAAACATATCTCATTAATAGAAAAAAAACAAACAATGAAACGTATATATAATTTGATTTTTAAATGGAGAAGGGAGAGTTGTGACAGTCATCAAAATAATAAAACAGCCATTTCTGGGCTACAGTGAGAGACCAAGGAGGAACAAAGTATCTTTCTAGAGCTTCCTTGTTTTCAGGCTATGCTAGGATAGAGATAGAAAAGTCTTTTTCTTGATTAAGTATTGGTGGTTATGTAAGCATACATTTTAGCTGTCTCCTTCAATGATGAGCAGGATGACATAAAAAAATTATAATGTTCTCAACAAATCTCCTGTGATGGTAATTGCATCTAGTACTTCACCTCATAACAAGCACTGTATTTGTGTAAGACAATTTTAATTCAATTTGAGGAAAAGGTGGGTGTATACAAAACAGTAAATAAAGAGCTACACTTTTGCTACTCTGTCAAAAAGGTTTAGTGAAAAAGTCTCCTCAGATGAGATTCATTTTAGCTGCTTAATTTTTCAATTATTCCCAGATTTTCAGCCAACCATTAAAGTTCATTAGAGTGCTGAATGCTGCATGTTCTACATTATCACAAACTTCCCAATTGTAAATCTTTATTAATGTTTCTAAGATACATTTGAGTTTCTGATATAAAAAAACTTCACATTCAGAACAAATTCATCAGAAGCATTGAGGGTCTAAAATCTATAGGTTTAGATCAGAAGATAAGGAAAAAATATAAAGAAATGGTAATTCAAACAGCTGTTAAAGTGAGTATCTTTTTCTTGTCATCCTAATAGCCTATCATTTAATTTCCTTCAGTCCAGCTAAAAGAAAATTGTTAGACAAGTGAATAAATTTAAGCATTGTCCTGAAGTAAGGTGTTCTCTTGATCCAGGGCTCAACACTTAAAATTGCGTGTTCTAATCTAGCAGTGCCTAACCCTGAGCCATAGATGACGTAAATATGCTTCACTTTGGAGTAAGATCCTCAAGCTTTTAGGACAGCCACAGCAGCTGCCCAATTTTCCAGGCATTACTACTATTATTTCTCATGATGCTTTTAAGAAAGACAAAAAAAACCCCAATCTCCAAGTTTCTCAAAATAGTTAAATCAATTTTTAAGACATTACCAAGTATAGCCGTTCAAAAATCCCTTCCCCTCCCCACCCTTCCCCTCTCCAAATTTGAAAATATTTTGGCTACCATGAATTGTAGCAGCTGTGATACTCAATAACCTGCAGAAAATAATATGCATTACAATTCTTAGCTGTGATACTGCTTCAGAGTCTTGCCAGCTGAAGAACAAAAGTGACATAGTGTGTATGCTTTTGTCCTAGTCATTGCAAACCTTTTGTCTTACCACATCTTGTCTATGCAGAAACCTTTTGAAAACTGTACTTATTATCTACCTCTCTTCATCAAAAGTACACTGACAAAGTAAAAAAATTTACCTTACCTAATCTTTCTCCTACCCATGGAATTAACAGAGGAGTAAAAGCTAAATCGTAATTTAAGTCCATTTCTAAATTTTAATAATTTAAAAACACATTATTGTCCAAATCACTCTTCACATTTTTGCACAATAGAATATATTCTTTAAAACAATTTGATTTTCTCCTCACCCTTATTACTGCTTCCATTTGTTTTCTTTTTAATCTGAATAGTATCTGCTTAGCTTATTACTTATAAAAGTACAGCTTTATTTTAATCAGTACTACAAATGAGTATATAAGATCTGTCAAAACACCATGAAGTACGCAAATGGAGAGGAAGAGAACCTTTCTACTGAAATGTCAATGACAAGAAAATCGTCAAGATTTCTTTAAACAGAAACACTAAAAAGTACTGGAAAAGATTTTCTGCTCATATTACACTGGCATAAAATTTGATCAAAATTATATATATCCTTAAAATTGTTGTAATAATAATCCATTTAAAAATTGCTGTGTCTGATCAACATTTGATTGCACATCATTTCTCATATGCAATTTTCATAAGTGCTTTAAAACAAACTTTATATATAATTTTATGGAATCTATCTTCTTTCTCTTATTGTGCACAATAAACTATATCCAAGTTTCCTTGCTGTATTTGCTTTATGTGGTATATTCTGTTTCTATGCTATTGTGAGGTTCTTATTCTCTAGTATCAGTATTAAATTAAACAATTTTCTTTAAAAGTATCCTACTGCTTTGTGTTTTAAGTGGCAGGGTTAACAGTTCAAAAGTATTCAGACACAGCACCGTCCCCTAAGTTCAAATGTGCATGTAAGTGCAGAGAGTATGAACCCCTTCCGGAAAATAAGTTGAATTCTGAATTTTTGGAGGAAAAAAAAAATCAAATTTTAACACTTTGCAACTAGGCAAAAGTAGCATCTCAAATTTGCTCAAAGTGAATACCTTTTAGACTGTGTTTACCTTTTATAGTGTGTTTAAATTACTGCCTGTAAATTATTATTGCAAAAGGTAAGTTGTCATTGTTAAGTAAATGAAAAAAAAAACAGTTCATATGTCACAGGAATAGGATAATTTTCTAAAAATTAAGACTGCCTATATTTTCAAGAGTAGAGATAAAAGAACAGTGGTAATAAGATGGACTTCCATTTGCTTTTATGTGAAAACTTTTATACAGAAGATTTTCTAAGGATATTAAACCTCTCAGGTAGCAGTATTGCTCCTATTCTTTTATAACTGCTGTGTCTTGCAGTATGGGAGGTGTGGAGAGGTGTTTTTTTTAACAACAGCTGCTTAGCTCCTCCTCTGGAGCAAAACAGGATTATTCCTCAGAAATTTCTCTGCTTTGGTGCCCGAGGTGTCTTCTAGTAAGATGGCAAGATGCCTTCATGGATTTGTAATGTGCAGGGAAAACATACCATTACTATCAAATACATAAGCATACCCAGATTTACACACCTAACATGTAGGTATCTGATATATCATAATCACGTAGATAAATTCACAGAGAGCAAGGCATCTCCAAAGGACAATTCATTCTGAATACCTACCTAGGGATGAGAGGAATCACACTGAAGAGGTTCAGTTATCTCCGTTGAAAGAACACACATCACTAGCATAGATTAGGCAGGTAATTTTCAGGTGGCTAATTTTGAATGGGATGAATACCACCCCAGGTGATGAAATAGCATAGCAGGTCAATGTCTGATTCCTCTGTATTATGCAGTAGCTGCAACTACTGCTAATATTACTGTTTCTAATCAACAACAAACAGCTATAATGAACCACCAGTCCCACTCTAATGTACCTGAGAAGGAAATTTAGTATTAGCCACATCATCAACTGCAGCCTTTCTTTTTTTTTCAGGATTTTTTCTTTGATCCTGCTGAGCAGAAAGAGAAAGGCAGTACATTAAGCCTTTCTCCAGGCTTTGTCTTTACATCATTCCTCTCTGAGTTGGCTTTAGATTATCCATCTTTCTACAGTAGAGTGAGGAATTATTCAGAACATAACACATCAGAATAGTCTGAGCTTCTCAATGAGAGGCCACATAGCTTCCTTAGTTGTACACTTTCTAAGTCTTTGATCTATTATTTCTCTCAGAGAGCATGCTGGAAAAAGTACAGTATGGGTACTAGATTTTCCTTTTTTTTCCCCCAGATTGACAGTTAGATGTACTGCAGGTTACTTCATGTCAGTCTTTTGTTTCTGGCAAATATTACTATTCTGTACAATAGTACAGGTAAACTGAGCTGGAAGCGACCTGATAAGAATAATCTGCTACATTGTGCCAGAATGTCTTTTGTTTTACTCTGTCAATTATATTTTTTTTTATATTTTATTTTATTTTATTTACATTACGTTTGCATGTCCTAAACTGTGGAGAAGCACCAGGAACTCAGACATGTCTTTGGAGTAGAGACTATCTTCCTGTTTCATGGTTTTGACAGTAATGCCCTCATCTCTGACTCAGGCTCCTGAATGCTCTCCTAGTACAATTAAGACATGACAGAAGCTGTCCAGATGATGCAAAAGGAGTAACACCATAGGCGGAACTGTGAAATATGGATTTTATTATGTGACACAGCTCCTAGCCTCTCTGATCTTGCCTCAGAATTTTGCCTTGACTCTGCAAGAAACCAACAGTCATGTTATCTTTGCTGTGCTGGGATGACAGAAGGTAAGTCTAAAAATTCCTTCCATTCAATGACAATTTGGAAGGACATTTATGTTACCTGAGTGAGAGGGTTGTCCAGCCTTTCAACTGCACTGTTGCTCTACTAAGTTGTTTTGTAAGCATTTTCTCATTTGCAGTGTCCTGAAGAGCAACTGAGTGTGCCAAAGGTAGATGTAAAAATGCATTGGTAAGAAAATAATTCAATTCAGTGATTCAGAATGACTTTTTCATATCTAACTGAATCCTAAACAACCAGTGATACTGTCCCTGTTAACTATAACATTGTCAGAAAGATAGTGCCTCTTTTTTTGTATAATTATAAATTAACACCTTTTATAATGTTACCATGCTAGATGGTTTTCTTGGCATCTTTATTTTGATTTTAAGAAGTTTTCTATTAATAATATCTTTTATCTTTGTTCTCAAGTCAGTGAAGAAATAGTTATATTCTGTGGTATTTTGCTTCAGTATTAATCTCTTATGGCTTCTGACTGAAGAACTAGACAAGTAAAAGCTATCTTTGTAAGTTAAACTTCAGATAGGAAAAAAGTAAAGAATATAGCAGGGAAGATTTAGAAAATAAGGGAAAATTTTGGAGAAAAAGGTTGTAGTATTAAAAAATACTAAAACAGAGGAATAAAATAATTTAGAATAAAATTTATTTTTTATTTCATCATTCTCATGGAGGTAGAAGAAAAAAAGAAGGAGTAATCCGAAGATTCCTAGACTTTTGAGAAATCTAAGATTTATTGTGGGTATAAAACTGCCATATCTAAACCCCCAAAAGGATCACAGTTTTGACAGTTTGAATGTCAGAATACAGGAGGAAAGGTGTTACACACTGGCCACACCAAACCTGCTTTGGGGGAGGAGATGACATTGGTGGAAAGACAGTACCTGGTGATAGGTATTTCATCCTTTACTATAACATCTTTATTTTTTTCTTTTTCCTATTTGCTTGTATTGTGCCCAGAGAAGGACAACACAATTCCATACCGTGCACCTGTGCATAAAAGTGGCATTAGCATTAACTCCAGGTTTGTTTCTCAAATTCTGTGCAAGCGTAAGCTGTCACAAAGATTTTAGATGAACAGAGGGCAGGTGAGAAAGACATTAGACCTTCCTTAACAGACTGGTTCAGTTCTGTTTATGAACTTTCTGAGAGTAAATCAGATGGACTTCCTGTTGGGCTGCCCTGCAGTTGCTGGCTGGAGGGTGAACTGGGTACCTGCTCTTCTCCCCTCTCACTTTCATATTCCACAACATGATATCTCCTCTTTGTTGGTGATTGCTCCTCTGTCCTCACATTTCCAGTGCTCAAGGAGTGAGGAACTAAATTATTTCAGAGACAGTTATTCTGGTTGCTCTAATGTGGGGCTGTTTAATCATTATTTATTCCCGGATCAAAGCAGGGAGCCACTAAAGATTAGTTTTCTAGAAATGTACCTGTATTTCAGACTAGTCAATAGAGCCCTGAAGGCAAAATTGAACCACTGAGTAAATTAAACAAAAAAAGGAAACTGAGTGGACACAGGAACAGCACTTGGCATTTGCATAGTTCTTTGTTGGCTTAGCCTTCCATGTTAAACACAGATGTGAGTGTTCGCTGGCAGTACAACTGTCTAAATACAAGAAGAGGTCTGAAAATGATAGCTGACCCAGCCTGAATTCTGCAGAGAAATTGCTGCACCATTTTCAGTAGTAATTAAAGCTATTGAATATTTTTACAATTACTTGTAACAGGAAAATTGTGCTCAGAATATATTATACAGCTGGCAAATGTTTCTTTAGTTGTGCTTTTTCTTTAAAAGAGTGCTCAAGCACAATTACATAAATGGCAGGAGAAAACAAAGTGAATGACATTTCAAGATCATATGATTTTGAGAGAAAACCAAAGGAATGCTTATACTTTTTTTTCAGATATCCCAATAAGGAGAAAAATACAGTTAATATCCTAAGAAAAAATGTAATTCAAAAATTATCTGTGCAGAGAAGAAGAAAGGAAACTAAAGAAGAAAAAGCTTTCACTCCCAAACATATTGTACAAAAATAATTAGTTCTATTTTCTCCAAGGTCTAACTGTGCACTTCACTCACAAAATAGGCAACTATTGCATAAACAGAAGCAAAATGCTAGAGGATCTTGATATGTATTCATAGGAGCTAAGATTTAGCTTCTGATCTCATGGGAAAAGCTAAAAAAAAAAAAGAATTTGCACGTAAATTGAAAATATATTAACTCCAAACTATTCAGAAGACAATTCATAGGCTTTCACTTACCAAAGACACACAGTATGTTGTTACCCCAGTGTTGAAAGACAAGTTATCGTTTCTATTCCTATGGTAGAATCATAGAATCATAGTA
This sequence comes from Apaloderma vittatum, assembly GCF_000703405.1. NCBI lineage: Eukaryota > Metazoa > Chordata > Aves > Trogoniformes > Trogonidae > Apaloderma > Apaloderma vittatum. Next base: position 65,007 of record NW_009728995.1, on the reverse strand, counting down.
CAGTTTTGGTTGGAAGAGACGTTCAAGATCATTGAGTCCAACTTTTGTCCTAGCCATGTCAACACCAGTACACCATGTCCCTCAGTACAACATCCACCCACTTTTTAACACCTCCAGAGATGGTGACTCAACCACCTACCGGGGCAGCCTGTTCCAATGCCTGACAACTCTCTCAGTAAAGAAATTCTTCTTAATATCCAATCTAAATCTTCCCTGGCACAATTTAAGGCCATTTCCCCATTGTCCTATCACTTGCCACTAGGGAGAACAGACCAACCGTGGCCTCGCTACAACCTCCCTTCAGGTAACTCTAGAGAGCGATAAGGTCTCCCCTCAGTCTCCTCCAGGCTAAACAGCCCCAGATCCCTCAGCTGTTCCTCATATGACTTGTGTTCTAAGCCCTTTACCAGCTTGGCAGCCCACCTCTGTACCCTCTCCAGCACCTCAATGTCCCTCTTGTAGTGAGGCGCCCAAACCTGGACACAGTACTTGAGGTGAGGCCTCACCAAAGCTGAGTAGAGGGGCATGATCACCTCCCTGCTCCTGCTGACTACACCATTCCTGGTACAGGCCAGGAAGCTACTGGCCTTCTTGGCCACCTGGGCACACTGCTGGCTTATGTTCAGCCGGCCATCTATTAACACCCTGTGGCAGGTGTTTCCTCCCCCTAGCTAAGCTGTTGCTAGGCAGATTTCAGGGAATCTGCGACCTGGACTAGTCTGGACTTGTCTTCCAGCCTGAGAATGGGATCTGGGCTGGTCCGGACTTGGTTACACCCAGGAAGTTGGCCAGCAGCCAAAACAGTCATCACTGACTAGTTTTTAAAACAGGGCTCTTGCAGCGGCCATGTTGGAGTTACCTCGTGGCAGTGGCCTGATGAGGTCATAAAGTCTCCCCCTTGGTCTAGGGGACCCCTAGGCAAGGTTGACCAGGTGAGAATGGGAACCCCCACCTGGTTAAGGTACCCCGGGCAAGGTTAAAAGGGAGAACGGGAATCCCCCCTTTTTATGGTACCTTAGTGAGAACAATCAAGATGAGAAAGGGAACCCCTGGCTTGATTGAGGTGAGTGTATGATAATCTGGATTATCATTCTTTTGTCAAGGGCTGGTGCTTGAGCTTGACCTTTTCCTCAACTGATACCGAACCTTCAGATTTGGAGGAGCTTATATTCCGTAAATAAATAAATTTAACTACACTCGTGAATTTATTTTTCGGATATGGGTGCTCTACTCACCTCCTTCTTTACAAACCCCCAGGTCCCTCTCTGCATGGCAACTCTCCAGCCACTCCTCCCCAATTCTGTAATGCTGCTTGGGGTTGTTATGGCCGAAGTGCAGGACCTTGCATTTGGCCTTATTGAAATTCATATAATTGGCCTTGGCCCAGCAATCCAGCCTATCCAGATCCCTCAGGGCCTCATTATCCTCAAGCAGATCAACGTTTTCACCCAGCTTGATGTCATCTGCAAATTTACTAAGGGTGCACTCTATCTCCTTGTCCAGATCATTGAGGAAAATGTTGAACAGGACTGGCCTAGTACTGAGCCCTGGGGGACACAATTCGTGACTGGCCACACACTGGATTTAACTTGATTGACCATGACAATTTGGACTCGGCTGTCTAACCAGTTTTTTACCAAGCAAAATGTATGCCCATCCAAGCCAAGAGCAGTCAATGGGCTTGATGCTCTGCAAGGGCCCCGCCCAGCCTATGCCATTCTGTGATTCTTAAGTACTGAAAGACCACTAGATGGGTCACCCAGTCATAGAAGGAAATCAGGTTTGTTAAACAGGACCTGCCCTTCATAAACCCATGCTGACTGGGCCTGATCACTTGTTTGTCCTGTATGTGTTGCACAGTGGAACTCAGGATGATCTGCTCCATCAGCTTCCCTGGCACTGAAGTCAAACTGACAGGCCTGTAGTTTCCTGGATCATCCCTCTGTCCCTTCTTATAGATGGATGTTATATTGGCTGACTTCCAATCAGCTGGGATCTCCCTAGTCAGCCAGGACTGCTGATAAATGATGGACAGTGGCTTGGTGAGCACCTCCGCCAGTTGTCTCAGCACTCTAGGATGTACCCTATCTGGTCTCATAGATTTTTGGACATCGATGTGGAGCAGCAGGTCCCTAACCATCTCCTTCTGGATTCTAGGGGACACATTTTGCTCCTGGCCCCTGTCTCTTGGCTTGGGGGACAGTTTCCCTCCCTCGGTACAGGTGTTTCTATTACTGAAGACTGAGAAAAAGAAGGCATTAAGCACCTCAGCCTTATCCTTATCTTTAGTTACCATATTTCCTCCTGGGTCTAGCAGAGGATAGAGGCTCTCCCTGGTCATTCTCTTGTTAATGCATTTATAGAAATTTTTCTTGCTGTCCTTTACCTCCAAAGACAGATTAATTTCTAGCTGGGCTTTAGAACTTCTAATTATCTCACTGCATAACCTAACAATATTCTTGTACTTGTTACGAGTGGCCTGCCCCCTTTTTCCTGAAGCCATAAACTCTCCTTTTTTTTCCCCTGATTTTGAGCCAAATCTCCCTATTCAGCCAGGCTGGTCTTCTTTGCTGCCAGCTTATCTGATGGCACATGGGCATGGCTTACTCCTGTGCCTTTAAGATTTCCTCCTTAAAAAGTGCCCAGCCTTCCTGGACTCCTGTACCTTTCAAAATTGACTCCCAAGGGATTCCATCAAGTAGCCTCCTAAACAAGTCAAAGTCTGCCCTTTGGAAGTCCAAAGTGACAGTTTTGCTGTTCACCCTTCTAACATTTCTAAGAATAGAGAACTTAAACATTTCATGGTCACTTTTCCCTAGATGGCCTCCAACTGCGACATCCTCCACAGGACTTTCTCTGTGCCCAAAGAAGAAGTCCAGCAAGGCACCTTCCCTGGTTGATTCACTTACCAGATGTGTGAGGAAGTTATCCTCCACACATTGCAGGAACCTCCCAGATTGTTCCCTCTCTGCTATGTTATATTCCCAGCAGATACCTGTGAGGTTAAATCCTCCCATGAGAACATCAGCAAGTGACTGTGAGATTTCTCCCAAGTGCTTATAGAACGCTTCATCCGCTGCTCTGGTTGGGATCTCTGTAGCAGAATCCCACAGCAATATCAGCTTTATTGGCCTTGCCCCTTTACTTAATCCAGACACTCTTGACCCCATTGTCACTTTGCTGAAGTTCTGAGCATTCATAACAGTTCTTAACATACAGAGCCACCACACTGCCTCTTCTTCGCTCTTCTCCTGAAGAACTTGTAGCCATTGATTGTTTCACTCTACTCATGTGAGGCATCCTACTACCTGTCATAGCCACTATGTCATAGTTTTCCTGTTGCATCATGGCTTCAGGCTCCCCCTGTTTGTTGCTTATACTGCGTACATTGGTATAGATGCACTTCAGATGAGCTACTGATCCCAACACCTTTTCGTGATCGTGGACCTCATTTCCTACCAGATCCTTCTCAGGTATTTCCATGATTTCTAAACCATCAACAACACTTGCCTCCTCATTTCCCATTATATGTCTATGCCTTGTCTCCGCTGAAATGGCAGAGTAAGAGTCCTCGCTAGCACATCATCCTAGAAGCCCTGACGTACTTCACTTGGGCTTCTTCCTATCAGGCCCAATTATATCCCCTTCCTTCTTCATATCTAGTTTAAAGCTCTATCAATGAGCCCTGTTAACTCCTGCACCAAGATCCTTTTCCCCTTCTGGGACAGGTGCATCCCATTTGTTGCCATCAGGCTAGATGTATTGTATAGCAGCCTGTGATCAAAAAACCCAAAGCCCTGTTGATAACACCAGTTCTTGAGTCATGAATTGATCTGATGGCTCTTTCTGTTAATTCACTCATTACAGCTGCCACTCCTGATCCCTTAAGCAGCTGCCCCAAGACCCTAAAATCTCTCTTAATTGATTTTTTTAATGTTGTTTTTGTTTAAGCAGCTATTCACTGAATAAAATGCTAAGATTTTTTGCCTTTCTATGAAGGAAAAGGAGTACTCAAAACAAGTAATTTGGTTAGGCAAGACATTTATTCTGAGAATATTCACTCAAAGTGAAAGAAGTTGAACATTTTCCACTTATCTACTAGTAAGATGAATTGAATGATGTTTGGAAGTTACATAAGATTTGAAGTCAAGAATGATATATTTTCCACATAAAAGAAAATAATTCAGGAGAAAAAAGGACACATTTTAGATTCTGACAAAAGAAAAGTGAGAGTCCTCTGCTTTAACTATTGTTTATTTTAAAATATGATCTAAGGTCTTAACTAACTTAAAACCCCCATTATTTATTTATTTTTAACTTGAGAACACAGATGAAAATCTCTGAGGCCAGAAAAAAGCATATTGAAATGTATTCTTCTGCTTTCTTGACTTTAGTATGGTTGGCTTATGAGTCCTGTTCCAAGCCTGCTTTGAGCTGCACAAATGCTTTTTATGTAACCTTTATACTGTCCTCACTGTAAGCTTAAAAAGACCTACAAAGTAAGGGAGGTTGAAGGCAAGTTGCATGACTTCTGTAAGTCATCATAGAAATTGCTCAGTCTTTATTAGAGATTTTGGTAATTTCTAAACAGCTTCTATCACAGGATATTCAAGGACTGGGTGACTTGGATTTTTTGCTTTTCTGTTTCTGTGTTAAAATATGACAGAGGCTGTAGCAGAAATGTTAAAGAGGAATTCTTTAGCTTGCTGAAGATATACACTTGCTGTTCTCAGTGACTGACTCAGTGGGTTCACCTTTCAGCTGTTCATTTTCACAGAGACATGGGGGGAAGTGGCTCCTGTGACCTATATAAACCTGAATGATTACTGCTCCCCAGGTCATAAACCAAGAAAAACTCTGAAGCTATGGGGAGAAATGGAGCTAAAGGGTAACTGGTTTACAGCATTATCCATTTGAGACAGCTTTAGTGTAGGAAAATCAAATCACTAAGTATCCAATCCCAGTTATGCCTAATGTATTTTACACATTTTTTCTATTTCTATCAAATATTCTTCTAGTAAATTAATCACATCTGTAGTAGTGATAAACAGCGTTAGAGCTTTCTTATTTTTTTCAGCTTTGCTTTGAAATAATTCAGATTGCAATATCAGAAAAGTCTTAACCTCTACTGTAGACAGATCATAACAATCTAGAGTAGACAACTTGTTAGTTATTAATGGTATTCAAAACTGCAATTAAGCCTAAAAGCCAGTCAAAAGAATGGAGTCCTAATGTGGCAGCCAATTTACAAAATAGGAAGAGTACACAGACTCTGGCTGAGAGGTAGAAAACTAAAACAATAGAGACTGTAGCGCAAATACTGAGGGAACAGCAGGATGACGGGTTTTTTTTCTGTATGCATGATGTTATTGTGAGAGGATAATGAAAGGAGAATAGTCAGTTAGGAAGAATGTGATAGATCTGAGATTTTGGATGCAAGTGCATCTTCTTGTTATTTTGAGAACTGATGGTTTGCACATGAGGAAAATAGCATAAAATTATAGAATGGTTTACATTGGAAAGAACCTTAAAAATCATCTAGTTCCAAACCCCCTGCCATGGGCAAGGACACCTCTCACTAGATCAGGTTGCTCAAAGCCCCATCCAGCCTGGCTTTGAACAGTTCTGGGGGAGGGGGAGGTCTTCCACAACTTCTTCAGGCAACCGGTTCCGGTGTCTCACCACCCACACAGTAAACAATTTCTTCCTTATATCTAATCTAAATCTAGCCTCTTTTAGTTTGAAACCGATATCTCTTGTCCTATCACTACACTCCCCTATAAAGAGTCCCTCCCCTTCTTTCCTGTAGGCCCCCTTTAAGTACTGGAAGACTGCTACAGGGTCTCCCTGGAGCCACTCTCTCAGTCTGATCTGGATAGGGGAGGTGTTCCAACCCTCTGACCAATTTTGTGGCTTTCCTCTGAAGCTGCTCCAACAGGCCCATGTCCTTATTGTGCTGAGGTCTCCAGATCTGAACTCGGGACTCCAGGTGAGGTCTCACAAGAGTAGAATAGAGGGGAAGGATCACCTCCTTTGACCTGCTGGCCACACTTCTGTTGGTGCAGCCTAGGATGCAATTAGCTTTCTAGGCTGGAAACTCATGTTGCTGGCTCATTTCCAGCTTTTCATCCACCACCACCCCCAAGTCCTTCTCCACAGGGCTGCTCTCAATCCATTCATTGCCCAGCCTGTATTTGTGCTTGGTATTGCCCTGACCCAGGTGCAGGACCTTGTCTTTGGCCTTGTTGAAACTCATGACGTTTGCACAGGCCCACCTATCAAGCCTGTCAAGGTTCCTCTGGGTGCCATCGACTACACCACTCAGGTAGGTGTCTTCAGCAGACTTGCTGGGGGTGCACTCAATCTCACTGTCCACATTGCCAGCAAAGGTGTTAAACAGTGCTGGTCGCAAGAATGATCCCTGTTTATTGTTTAAGAGTGTTTATATTTTTGGGTTCCATGCTGGATGAGGATACAATTAATGAAAATCCCCAGAAAGTTATAAAAGCCTGAGGGAGGAAAAAAACCCAAAATCTCCAACTCAGTACATTGTTTCTTTCACTTGTTTAAGAGACAAGTCAAACAAGCTATTTAAAACCTTTAGCTTAGATCAGAGATTTACATGTATGAAGGAAACTGGAACAAAGCATTCTGAAATTTGTCTCTGTAAATGCCAGGACTCTATACAACTGAAGGATAATACTTACTAATATGTATAGATTTTTCTTCATCTTTACATATTTTACCTTCAAAACATTCATCCTAATAAAAATGATATTATAGAAGTGGATGAATAATGGAATTATTCTATCACATTTTGTGAAAGGTGTAAGAATACAGACATGTTGGCCAAGATCAGATTTTCTTGGCTATTGAGAAGTGAAGGCACAGCTTTGTATTCCTGGTTTTAAGGGACAGGAATGCTGTTCCTACCTTCCTCATTATCTGTAGGACTGTCCCATAGAAAAGCTAACAGTGTTGAAGTGATATTAAGCACAGAACAGTGACCAGGTGATTAAAATAGTAAAGGAGAAGGGCAAGATACAGGAGATGCACTGAGCAGAGATAAATTAAGATGGCAAAAAAGATGCTATATCATTTAGTAGCAAGCAGCCAAAAATTTAGAGCAATATATAAGCAAAAATGTGTTTATTTGGAATTAGTTTTGGTTTTATTTGACATTAATTTCATTGCTTGAGTGTATGATAGGCTTTTTTTCTATAGTTTTTCTAAATACCTTGTAGGTGATGTGGAGATATACTTCTTAGCAGTGATGCTTCCAGCATGTTCGGCACAATTCCCCACAAGACTTGATAATTCTATTAGATATAGGGCAGATGAATGACTTCTGCTATTTGTCCTGAACTATTAATGAACCACAGGATGCCATCCAGAAGGACCTAGACAAGCTCAAGAAGTGGGCCCATGTGAACCTCCTGAGGTTCAACAAGGCCAAATGTGAGGTCCTGCACCTGGGTTGGGGGAAACCCCAGAGTAAATACGGGCTGGAGGATGAAAGGATTGAGAGTAGCTCTGTGGAGAAGGACTTGTGGCTGTTGGTGCATCTGCCAAAAGTGGACATGAGCCAACAATGTGCACTCACATCCCAGAAAGCCAATCACATCCTGGGCTGCATCAAAAGAAACGTGGCCAGCAGGTTGAGGGAGGTGATTCTTCCCCTCTGCTCTGCTCTGGTAAGACCCCACCTGGAGTCCTCAGAACAAGAAAGACATGGACCTGTTGGAGCAAGTCCAGAGGAAAGCCACAAAATTGGTCAGAGGGTTGGAACACTTCTCCTGTGAAGACAGGCTGAGACGATTGGGGTTGTTCAGCCTGGAGAAGAGAAGGCCTTTCAGTATTTAAAGGGGACTTGTAAGAAAGATGGGGACTAACTTTTTAGCAGGACCTGCTGTGATAGGACTAGAGATAATGGATTTTAAAATAAAAGAGGGTAGATTTAGACTAGATGGAAGGATGATATATTTTACAATGAGGATGGTGAAACACTGGAACAGGTTGCCCAGAGAGGTGGTGGAGGCCCCATCCCTGGAAACATTCCAGGTCAGGTTGGACAGGTCTCTGAGCAACCTGATATGGTACATCGTGTCCCTGCTCACTCCAAGGGGCTTGGACTAGATGACCTTTAAAGCTTCCTTTCAACCAAGACTTATGATCCTATGGTTCTATTAACCAAAATACTTGCTTCCCTCAAAGCTATTTGAGTCGTTGATATTACCTGATCAATTTTAGACCCTAACTAATCATTAATTCATTTGAAGCTGAAGTGAAAAACTTTCTGTAACTGGTTGTCTCTGCAGAAGTCTATGAGGTATATATTTAATAGACAGAAACCAGTAAAAAGACTAGAAGAGATTATATTTGCAGTAATACATGCCAATTAAAAGTCATTTCAAAAGAGGGGAAAAAACAACAACTCCTGATATTTAAGTGCAAAAATGTGAGACTTTACTCTCTATACTTCTACAGCTCTGTTTCTCACATTGTGACTTTTCTCCAAATCCAAATTTACTATTTTCAGCTTTCTCTAACCCACAAGGCTCTCTCCCAAACACACTCCATTCCAAGAGCTGATTAAGAAGGAGGAGGAAAAGCCAAGAGACTGAAACCATCAGAAATTATAACTGGCAGAAAACAGCAGTTAACAAAAATAAAAGTCAAAGTGCATTGTTGATTTTCTGTAAAAATACAAGTCAAATTTTCCTGGGCTTACATTTATATAATTACACTACACTAGAAAATTTGCTTGCACATTATTTTTTTCTATTCCTTTTTAAATAGTTGAAATTTTTGGACTTTGGTATGTACTTAAGTAATGTTAAGTAATATGTATTTCCAAAGCAGGGGACACACACTGCTCATAACAGAAGAACAAGGAGTAAGCATACCTTTTGGCTTTTTTTTATTTCTCATGAATAAAATAAGATAGAACTACTGGTATAACAATTCAAAGAATTTTAAGAGATTATCTAATGCAAAATAATAAAAATATTTTTAAAATGTGAAACAGAAGCTAAACCTCTTAGATTTGATATAAATTATCTCCACTTAGCTTTTTCCTACTTGCTACTCTTCTTTACCGTCTATGACCACCTCCTATTGATCTAAGCCTGGCATTCAACTGTTACTTCTCAAATTACTTCTTCTTCCTATCCTGATCAAAGTTTTTCCATGTCATAACGTTATCAACATATTGAACACATTCTAAGCCCAATGTAAGATGTAAGGAGATTTTTACTGAAGAATAATTTGCATTATGTTAAAATAAACTGTTTGAGGGATAAATTGTTACAGTTTTTATCATGCTGAAAGACCTTAATGAAAGTCTTTAAGATTAAATTCTGCTATTTTTCCCTAAATTCTATTGAAACTAGCAGGAGGTAGAAGCCTGGCAGTTTTATTTTTCCATTATCTTTCATGGCAGCAAGCCATCTGCAAAGGAAATTAAAGAGATTTTGCCAGAGCAGAGCACACTGCTACAGGATATCACCCCATGAAGACATAATGCAGAATAAAAGAAGCAGATATTAAATAATTTATCAGTGCTATCACATGACAGGTGAACAGCAGTATCATGTGTAGTCTCAGCTGTCCCTGCCCTGGTTCCTGCCCTAACACCTTCCTGCTCCTTTTTGATGATAGTAATAATCAAGACTGTATTCCAATTTCAAATTTTTATAACTAAGAATGACATCATTCATAAAGTGTAAAATATTATTGACTGCATGGCACAAAAAAGTATGTGCTTTTCATTCCAGGATATGCTTCCTTGAATTGACATTTAAAATTAACATATAAATTAATTTAGCTGTGGCTAAGTGAATGCAAATTGATATTTTGGCAACCGTTCTGAGAACAATAATTTTATCATTTTCTCTTAGCCAGAAAGATATGAGAGCATCCCCAGTGAAAAATGTGAACCCAAGATCCTGACATTACCGACAAACTCTTTTGTCAGTAATATGCAAGCTGATCAACTGAATTGTTTACAGTAACTTACATAGCATATGAGTTGGGCACCTGTAGCAGTGCTATTAAAACCGGACATTCTTTTTATATTCTCCTTTTTGTCTTTCCTTTCTTCAGGGTGGATAAAACATATTATTGTTGTCCTCAAGGCATAAGTCTGACTCTACACTCATTTGTATCTGTTGACTTGACTGTAAATACAAATCTGATCATAAAGGCTTGATAATGGAAAGAAGATAAATATAAGTGCTGCTCATAACACTTTCCTTAGTGCTACTGAGTAGATGGCTGACCTGAAATAGCCTACTCCAACTTCTACTCAGGTATAAACATTTACTGGTTTTCCACCTTAATTACTGAACCATTCTCAAAATAATATGGAACACCTGTTACGTTTTTTCACAAAACCATGTTCACTTAGGATTCACAAGTTCTTGTGATTTCCAGAGCTTATTAAAAAAAAAACATGGAACATGTGGACATGTACCCTTTGTTCTGCTTAGCTATCAATGTATATTAGCTATAATCAACGTATATTAGCTATCAATGTATATTAGCTATCAATGTATATTAGCTATAATCAATGTATATTAGCTATAATGTACTTGAAGCTTATAAGGTCATTACTTGTATCCCACAAATTAGACATCACTGACTTTGTAGGACTTACAAACATTTTTAGAACTTGTGAATTTCAAAACATTTTATTCTATGAAGTTATAATTGTGTGTCTATGTGCATACATGCAATAGCTGAATGGAATGTAGTGACAGAAATTGATGATAATGTGCACGTATGCAGCTCTTGGTGCAGATACTTAAGGGACAATTCCTTTTTGCAATGCTAAATGGGGATCACTTTTGCATCAGTGTTACCTATTAGATACTCCATAGTCTTCACAAGGTAAACACTAAAATTATGTGAAACCACTTCTGCTATAGCAATGTATCTGGTTAAAATATTTATTATTTGTTTACGTTATGCTTTTTTCTTGCTTAAGATTTTTAATGCACTCGTTACTGGAAAGTAGACAGCAATTTTTTTAGAGAAATAGCTGTAAGGCATTTGAGAATAGTTCATGTTCATTACAAACCAAGTGCATAATGCTTATAATCCTGAATAACACAGAAATTAACAGTAAAGCCCTGCAAAGCTGTGTAAAATCTGTAGCTATTCAAATTCTAAATCCGTCCTGAAAGGGAACCTCAATAAGGCAGTTGCATCTTACTTCCAGATGCAGCTCAATCTTTAAATAACTGTACTAGAAAAAGAATTTAAAGACGCCAACTTATATAAGTTATTAACGTGAATAAAGAAGTGCTTTACAGTGTACTACCCCCTGCAAGCCTGTCTCCAAGTTTTCTGATGATTCACAGTGTATCCAGGCAACAAAGTAAATGACAGCTTTTGAATGTATTTCCTGTTCTTTCTTCATCCACATTTATAAACTTTTTCTTTTTTTTTTTTTTCCTCCAGAAGACTGGTTAGCCATTTTGGTAGCAGTTTTATAAAACTCCCATTTCATCACTTTAAGAGAGAAAAATGTCCATTCAGCCCATCTGTGACGTATTCGAAAGATATATTTGTTCTTGCATGCTTTCCAGCCTTTTGACTTTTCTTCTGTTGCAAATAAGAAATGCTTAGATTTACCCATATCTTTAACCACTTAGTCATAGAATCAGAATCATAAAGGTTAGAAAAGACCTCTAAAATCATCAAGTCCAACTGTTAATCCACCAGTACCAAACTGTCAAGCCAACAGTACCATGACCACGAAACCATGCCCTGAAGTGTTACGTCTACACCTTTCTTTGAACACCTCCAGGGATGATGACTCCACCACTTCCCTGGACAGACTATTCCAATGCCTCACCTCTTTCAGTAAAGAAATTTTCCCTAATATCCGATCTAAACCTCCCCTGGCACAACTTGAACCCATTTCTTCTTGTCCTGTTGTTAATTGGGAGAAGGGACCAATACTCACCTCATTACAGCCTCCTTTCTTATACCTGTAGAGAGCAGTAAGGTCTTCCCTGAGCCTCCTCTTCTCCAGACTAAACAATCCTAGTTGTCTCAGATGCTCTTCATAAGACATGCCCTCCAGATCCCTCACCAGCTTCGTTGCGCTTTTCTGGACCTGCTTGAGTATCTCAACATCTTTCTTGTACTGCAACACCTCAAAATGAGAACCCTACTCAAGCTCTGGCCTCACCAGTGCTGTATAGGGGCACCATTACTTCCCTACTTCTGCTGGAGACATTGTTTTTGATACAGGCCACGATGCTATTGGCCTTCTTGGCCACTCTGTAGCTCCTTCTTCATACCTCCATGTCTCTGTAGCCACACAACTCCATGCCATGGAATGTGGACTCACAGCCTATTGCATACAGAAAAATTTTATGTTTACTTTCACTTGATTTTGTATTGTTTCTGATTAACTGTCAATTTAATAATGCTCCCATTTAAACAGGCTTTATAGAATTTATGCTTAAGTCCAGAATTTTATGCTCAAGCCTATAAACAAGGTAAGGAAGATGATGCTGGTGAATTCATTCTTTTTAATTTTCTGCAGATCATATTCTTAAAGTTTTGGTTTTCAGGAAACAATATCACCAGCTCTTTCCTTTCTCAGGTATATTTACAAGAAAAAGAGACATCCATAAATTCTAATAGTCACAAGGCTAAGTCCATTTCTCGCACAGCACATTTATTCCATTTTATACTTAATTTAATTTCATTGTTCTGCAATCCCATTTTACAGGGTCTTTCCCCTAACAATTACTTTTCTGAGTGGTACATGAGACTTGAGTGGCTTATCCCAGAGTCTCTGCCCCTAGCAGTATTCAGTATGTCAAGACATCAGTTTCTAGTGAGTCAAACTGGATATCCAGGAAAAAAATAACTTTTTTGAATATTGTTTCACCATTTAATTTCTCTATATACTGGAAAATCCTCAATATCCAGGTAATTCTCCTTCTTTTGAAATACATTAATTTAAAAATATTTTTTTAAAAGATAAGTAATAGCTTTATTATGTCTATTGTTTTATCAACTGATGCTGATTTTCAGAAATAAGACTATTTTATGGAAAGATACTGATCTCCGGACCATGATGAGCGGTGCGGTTGACATGCCTGAGGGACTAGATGGCATTCAGAGGCACCTAGACAGGCTCAAGAAGTGGGCCCATGTGAACCTCCTGAGGTTCAACAAGGCCAAATGTGAGGTGCTGCACCTAGGTTGGAGAAAACCCCAGTGTAAATACAGGCTGGAGGATGAAAGGATTGAGAGCAGCTCTGTGGAGAAGGACTTGTGGGTGTTGCATCTGCCAAAAGTGGACATGAGCCAGCAATGTGCACTTGCATCCCGGAAAGCCAGTCACATCCTGGGCTGCATCAAAAGAAACGTGGCCAGCAAGTTGAGGGAGGTGATTCTTCCCCTCTGCTCTGCTCTGGTGAGATCCCACCTGGAGTCCTGTGTTCAGCTCTGGAGTCCTCAGGAGAAGAAGAACATGGGCCTGTTGGAGCAGATCCTGAGGAAAGTCACAAAATCGGTCAGAGGGTTGGAACACCTCTCCTATCCAGATCTAGCTGAGAGAGTTGGAGTTGTGTAGCCCAGAAAAGAAGTGGCTCCAGGGAGACCTTATTGCAGTTTTTCAATAATTAAAGGGGAAATGGGACTTATAAGAAAGATGGGGATAAACATTTTAGCAGAAACTCTTGTGATAGGAAAAAGGGAAATGGTTTTAATATAAAAGCAAGTAGATTTAGACTAAATCTGTGAAATATTTTACAATGAAGGTGGTGAAACACTGTATTAGGTTGATCAGAGATGTAGTGGAGGCCTCATCCCTGCAAACAGTCAAGGTCAGGTTGGATAGGTCTCTGAGCAACCTGATCTAGTCAAAGGTGTCCCTGCTCACTGCAGGGGGCTTGGACTAGATGACCTTTAAAGGTTCCTTTCAACTGAAACCATTTTATGATTCTATGTTATGTTGCTGCAAATTGATCCTGAGCACCAACTGCCTGCAATTTTTTGAGGTCTTAATCAAGGTGCATGATGCACTCAGAAACTTACAAGATCATTGTCCATTATATAATACTCAAACTTATAATGATTTCCTGCATAAACTTATAAATTAAGAAAACTACAAGTTTGAAATTCATATGGAACTGCTACGAGAAACAGGAATCGGAATAGAGAAAAAATAATAAAAAAGAATTACTGTTCAAATTCCACAAAGTTTCTAATGGTAGTGAAATTCTTCCTCCAATAAACAGTCCATCAAACCTGTGCACTACTCTGTGGTAATTCAGTGTCTTTCTTCCCTCCTTCAGTCCAATTCCCAGAGCAGTGATTATTTTTCTAAATGCCCTTCGAAAAAGGATTAACTCAAACTAACTAAAGTGCTGCAGCCAGACACATATAGATGAAACTTGTCTGTTCTTAACTGGTAGAAATCAGACACTTTTTACTGCTCAGATTGACATAAACTGTTTTATTCACCTTTTTGCTAAACATTTTGTCCAGAAATGATTCAAGGTGTAGGAGTCTACTTTTTTGTGCTACCATTCTCAGATTTGCACATGCATCTTATTGAATATCATTTTGCTAGGCAGAGTGGAAAGAGTTTTATCTTTGGTTAAAGAAAGTTAAGACCTGATACGGAACTCTCTTTTGCATCTTATTTTACCTCATAAAAATTAATAAATATTGTGAAGTAACTGGATAGTATCAATGCACTTTTCATCCAAGGCATAGTAAAGAAAAAAAAACTTGATTTTGCTGGGGAACCTTTGTCATATCCCAGCATATTTTCCAAAATAGCCAAATAGCGTGTAGACTGCCAACTGTTTGCCTAAGAAGGTGTTGCACGCTAGAGAACTGATATCACAAAAAAAAAAACAAAATTGAAAAAGTATTTTTCAGGGACTGTGGTAAGTGGGGAAACTCTTGGAAATGTCTCCCAGGTCACCTGAGACCAGAGATGCAAAAGTATATGGAAAGTACATTCCAAGTTCTTTTGCTGCAGCTATACATGGAAAAAGATCACGGCATACAGATTTAGACTTTAGGAAAGATGGGGGATACCAAGAAATACTTTGTTTGCTTCCTTGCAGGGATCTCCTTTTATGGATCTGGCATAGATGAATGAAAGAGGACTATTCTTTAGTGTGGGCTTCTCTACAGGTACTATTGTTTGCATGGGTTATCATACCCTGTGGAGCAGGCTCCCAAGGGCCAGTGAAAACAATCAGGATGAGCTGGAGCTAACACGCACTCTGATTATGTTCTCAGAAGTTCTTTATTGCTTTCCTTCATGCACAGAGACTGCAGTTTTATTATGGGACAAGTTTGGCCTGGACCATGCCCACATCTGCAATGAGTTCTCAATGTGTAGGATGCTCCCCTTATTGCGTAGGAGGGCCATAGCAGCTCTGTTGCTGAATACCTGAGACACAAATTCCCAGTTTCTCTCCTCAGCACAAGACTGCAGTGAAGGCCATCTGCTGCGACTGTTGTTCATCCTGAAGAATGTGATTCAACCAGATCAAGCCTATGTGGTCCCACGACGGAACATCTTTATCTTCTCTAGGGAGAGAAAGTTGGTGCTTACAACGCTGGGTAAAACCTAGATGGCTTGACAGATATGGAAGACCGTGAAGTCACCCACTCAGTGGTCTCCTTCACTGGGCAAGTGGATCAAGACATCTGGCCTGGTCGTTGGGGACAAATGAGCTCCTGCCACCATGCTCAGCATCTATCAGGACACAGACACACTGCTCTACCTGGGCATCTTCAGCTCTGAAAAGAACACCTCCCCAGCTTCTAACCTGGAGAAAATGGAGGCGAGTGTGTCAGAGCAAATAGGAATGGGGAGAGATCTGCTGTAGGTACTTGCCTTCAAGGACAGTAAGCTCATTGTCATCCTGCCAGTCCTGCCAATTTTCTGGTGCTGCTTCAATAGCCTCTGCCTTTTCCCAATGACCAGGATCTGGATTTTTTTCAGGTCAGGGCAGAACTGCCTCCCTTCTTGGCAGCTGTATCCGTGTACCATGTACTCAGAACAAGCTAGTAAGTCAGGATTTCCCTTCCCAGAGGCCATGCTGATTCTTCCTTTACAGGCTGTGTTTATCCATGTGCTCAGTAATCTCATCATTTAATACAGACTTTTCCATTTTACTGCAGATGAAAGATAGACTCAGTGGTGTGCAGTTTCAGGATCCCCTCTGGAGCCCTGTTTGTGGAAGGAACTTAGAGTGGCAATCTTCCAGGTCCCTGGCTCAGTGTCTACTTGTACACATTTTGGCCAGCAGCTCTGCAATTTCATATTTGAGTTCCTTCACAGCTCTTGGGTGAATGGCTGCTGATTCTGGTGACTTATTGTCTTCTAACTTATTCTCTGCTGTAGCCTTATCCTCAAATACCACTTTAACACCTTTGTCATCAGGTGGTCCAGCTGTTTCATGAGCTGGCTACCAACTTCTGAAGTATTTAAAGAGCTTTTTATTATCAATCTGAGTATCTTTTACAAATTCATTTATTTTTCCTATAATTTCTCATGTACATATGATATGTCATGATTTTACTGCTTTCCTCATTTAGACAACCTTTCTGGTTTTCAAAGTCAATCATTTCTGTACAGTAGCATCCCTAAGTTTCCTGTTTACTGGGTCTTCATGTTTTCTTTTTCTGAGCAATTTACCTGGGCTTCTAAAACAGTATTTTTAAATAGCCTCAAAGCTGCTTTTAGGCTTCTTGCTTTTTGGAGTATTCATTTAAAGGGTATTTTTGCTAATTGCCTCATTTTTATGCATCTCCCTTTCCTGAAATCGAGTCTCTGTATGCGAGATTTATTTGGCTTGTTCTCTCTCACTGCAATATTAAGCCTAATTTTATTCTGATTGCTGTTACAGAGTGCTCTTCAACTAATACCATTTGAATTAGGTCCTGTGCATTACTCAGGACCAAAGCCCAAATGGCAGCTTTACATGAGAGTGCTAAAATTAGTTTTTCGAGGAAGCAGTCATTTATTGCATACAACCTTACCTGAATTTTACCTCTCATCCTGAGGCAGCAATGACACAATCTGTATACGTACAGTGAAAATCTCATGCTGTTGCAACTTTTCTTAACTTTGCAACATTACCTAGTCACTATCATCCTCCAAATCAAAGACACCAGAGAATCATCCTAGTACTATTTGTTTATCATTATTAGAGTATGAGATTTCTACCCAGAATTCCATAATGCTTCTCTTTTCCGACAATATTGTTATGCTGTTAAATTTTATATTTTCCTTCATGTACAATGCCCTCACCTGTACATCTCATTCTGTCATCCTTCGAAGCTGGTAGCCTGGCAACACTATATCCCGGTAATTATCCTTTCACCAGGTCTCTGAGATGCCTATTGTATCAAGATTACTATTTATTGCCAAAAATTGTAGTTTCCCCATCTTATTTTTTAGGCTTCTAGCTTTGGTGTAGAAGCCAATATTTATTATTTTTACCCTTAATTTAGCCTTGCTGAACTAGTCAGCCTCTGTTTTAGGTAAACTGACTTGCCTTCCCTATTTCTGTTTATTTCCCTTCTGGCCTTTTGAGAGGTGCACTGAATATCATCCAGGTTACCCTGCCAAGTTGAATCAATCTGAATGAGGTATTTCTCCATACTTGTCAACATTTCCCCAGTTCCTAGTTTAAATAATCCTGTATGACCTTCTTAATTATCAGAGCAAGCAGCCTGCCTCCACCTTTGTTAAAATAAAGCCTGTCCTTCCTTTATGGATTGCTTTTGTCTCAAAAGGTTTCCCAGTTCCTAATGTACTGAAATATTTCTCACTACACCATGGACTCATCTGTGCACCGCAACTCTGGGTCCTTGCCTGCCTCTCATGTTTTCTGCCCTGGAACTGACGGCATTTTCAACGCTACCATGAAAATGCTAACTTTAGTTTTCTATTGGGCAGCCCAAACAGCCAACCGTAGCATGATCTATGTGCTGTCCCAGGTCGCTGGTATCAACTCAAATCATAGCTCCTGGATCCTTCAATGTACCCTCACATTTCTGACTATTGCCTGCTTCTTTTCATAGCCTGCTGCTGCATACCCTTGGTGACAGAGCTATTGCACTGGCTAGAGAAATGGTCTCATCTCAGATATCTTTCATTTTCAGCTTGGCCACCTCCCTCCACAAGACTTCTCTTTAAGAGTACAAAAGTGTCACAGTGGATGGGCATCTGCTTTGAAGCACCTCATAAGTAGGTGTTACCTGTGTGCCTCTCCTTTTCCTTTAGCTGTCAGTTTTCAGTTACTCTCAGAAAAGACACAATCTCTCCGAAAAAAGAAATTATTGCACAGCATGCACCTGTATAGAGGCAGTCCCACAGGCAGTTAATTCTCCTCTTATCCTGGTCTATCATTATTAAGCTAACTAGCAACAAATGAGATATACCCAAGAATGTCTGGGGTGGAGAAGAGTGTATTAGGAGTCATTTCATAAATATGAAATGGACAATAACAATACATGCAAGTGATGTGGCAGCCAGTAATTTTAATTACCATTGTAACATAGACTAACTGAACCTTTGGATAAACTGGGGAATTAATTATAGGAAAATGCAAGCAGGAGACAAAACAATTAAACAATGGGTGAATTGCAATACTTGTTCACATCATTAAGTACAGGTATTTATGCTAAAAATTTCTTGGTTCCAAACAGATTGAGTTATACAAAATACAAAACATTGGTGCTCAGAGGTACAAACTGTTCTGAATTCATACTGTATTCAAAGGACACAATAAGTGGACAGCTATGGGCAGTGAAATCTCTTTTATCCATGCACCAAAGGGGGAACAAGATTGGCCTTTTTTTTCCCAGTATGTGAATGAACTCACAAAATAATGACAATAATTAATTTACAGCACTTACCTACCATACCCAATATACTATACCGACTATACTACATGAGGATTGCAGTTTAATTGCTAGAAAAACTTTAATCTTTAGTATAGGGATATGAGTTGAGCTAGATAAGAGAGTTATACAGTACAGCAAAAGTTATTTCAAAAGAACCCTGACCTGAAGTAGAACAAAAGTCAAAATCTAAAAGCCCACCCCATTTTTAATTCATAGGAACTTTCAAGTCTCATTAGATGCAAATATGTCATTTTTGTCATTCTAGTAAACATTATTTAGCTTTTAAACATTTTAACTATGACTTAAATATTAAAAGGAAGTCAAATAAGGAGAAAGTGTTTTGTAGATGTCATCTTCATTCAGATCATTTTGAAATGTACTTCCACCCCTTATGAGATACAACTTTATTTAAGCTATCTTTTACCAAAATAAGGATTCCATCAGGAATTTTATTTAGAACTTTTTACGCATATTTAGACAGGAGACTAGCTGTTTGGCTTAGTAGTTAAATAAAGCATAAGAGTCAAGTAGTTTAATAGTCTCAGTTCTATTCCTGGCATGCCAAATTTAATTATTTAGCTGTTTATTTTATCTCGTGTAGACAAGGCACGTTTTTTATATGTTGATTGCTAAAATGAAAACAATTAAGGCCAAATTCTCTTACGAACTCAGTACTGACAGCCTTGAAGATTTGTTCACTGGTGAACAGTGTTTTGAAAATAGAAACTCTCCCAAATTTCTTCCTCAAAGTTTAGCTGTGCATACATTAAAATTCTTTGTTAAATGTATTGCTGTGGACTGGACCTTTCAGAAGCTTATGATGAAAGATATTAACAACCCCAACAAACAACCTCCTTTCGCATTTAGTGATACAGGAGAAACACCTAAGTCTAATGAGTGATCTCAATTATCATGCGAACCTACAGTGGTAAAAATAAAGCTGACTCCACCAGCCCAAACTATAGGCATATAAAGGTAAACCAGCTCCTCAAGAAGGAATTTTTCTGATTATAGGTGCAGGAGAGAAATGAGAGACTAAGTTCAAAGGAACCTAGTTTAGGACACAGAAGGCTGAAGAAAGAAATAGAATGAGTTAATAGCAACTAGAAGTATGATGTGGAGAAAGGCAGAATAAGAATCCTAGTCTACCATCAACTACCAGAGGGCTCTTCATGGGTGTCCACAATAAACAGAAGTCTGAACACTTTTCATCCTAGTGTACTCACCATCCTGACACTTACTTTTCTCTCTTCTAGCTGTTGTTTAATTAGGTAATATAAAACCTTTCTGATAGTCATATTATGCACTAAACTTCAACTACCTCTGTCATCTAGTGCTGTGATAAAGGCTACACAGTACTCCTTTCCTGTAAAATCCTATGGCTTCTTGCTGAGAGCTCATCATTAGTCACAAAATAAAGTTAGATTAATAATATTATTTTAGTGTATTGGAATTTTTACTCACTCCACACAGAATAATCTAATATGACCTGAGAGTCACAACAGGATTGTCTTTTCTAAAGAGAAAGTGTTTTCAGATGACAAAGTTGATACTAAGGCCTCTCAATGGGATTTGCCTAATGTTAGAGTCAGCAAGTGAGAAAGGCTTTACAAATAAGCAACTCCTCCTTCTCGGTATGGGATCATGCAGTGTACACTGTTTTCTTAAACTGCCTTCAGAGACTTTGTTATCATTCCTAGCAGTGTTCTGCAATATCCCACCACAGCAAACCTGATGTGGGAGAGCTTGATATTACTGTCTGCTTCTCACTAGATAGATAAGACCTCAACCAGCATAAATAATGTCCATGACTACCCCGCAGTGACTATTCATTTCATAGTATAGTGTGATTTATAGTATCAAATATTTTTTAAAAAAGTCTAAATCTGTTGTGCTACACTTATTTATCAAATTCAACAAAAGTTTTTTAGTGAGATTGATCTATGCTGTCTTAAGATGTCAGCCCAAGCCTTAAGGAAAACTGTTGTATAACATGAAATAACACTTCTAAAAATGTAACGTTCAAGGTGTGTGCTTGTATGCTATTCAAAATAAGATGGGTAGGAAAGCGATATCAGTGTTTAAGTGGACTCAGTTTCAGCTTCACATTCCAAAGCTGAATTTTATATTCACATTGCCATAATAAAAAATATATTGAGAAAGAAATACCTACAGGTTTCTTAGCAGAAGAGTTCAGCTATTGTGGGAATTCTGTTTCCATACTGTGTAGGCTTCGGAGTCATTTCTTTCTCTTCAACTTCTGTGATTTTAATTTTTACCCCTAAGACTAACAGCTTTTTGCATGATTTTTTGTTTAGAAACAACATGCAGTTATCTGTGGAGTAACAGTCTCTGAATTCAGCATAAGAAGAAGGGGTTTAGGAACCTGTATTTTGTGCCTGCAATATTTTGAAAAAAGTAGATATATGAAATTTACACCTCAAGTTGTATAATTGATTTTCGTCATAGAATCATAAGAAAGGAGTCAATAGTGGATTTTTATATATATGAAAATTCTTCTAGGTAGCTAGAAAAGTCTGATTATAAGTATCCCTGTGCCTTGCGCCACACTTGTGTATGTGCAAGATGCCTACCTGGCCACAGGCATTCTTTTCTATGAGGTCTAACAATCAAAACTAGCATAAAACTTTCTTTATAAGAAAGCTAGGAAAACAATTAGCCTTTCAGGTGTGTAGAGCTCAGCTTTGTAAGATTGTTCGTTTATCTATAGTCTATTGTTACCTATGCATAAAATAGTTTTTACTATTCCTCAGCAAGAGTTGTTGCTGCTTTTTATAATATAAAGAAAAAAATATCATTAAAAGAATTGTCGGTGTTTAGGGACATACATCTATCAACAGTTTGATATTTTTGAACTTCAAGATCTGGAATTATGTTATATAGCAAGAGGAACTCCTGCAGCATAAGTTAGGATGGCTACATAATTGGGGAGAACCTTAGCTTCCACCAAGTCCAGCACAATTTATAGAGTTAAGGGCTCAGGCCCTGTGTCCTCCCTCTACTTCTGTCATCTAATGCTGTGACAAAGGCCACACAATACTCCTTACCTGTACAATCCTATGGCTTCTTGCTGAGAGTTCTTCATCATTAGTCACAAAATAAAGTTGGATTAATAATATTCATTTAGAGTGTTGGAATTGTATTGTATAAATAAGATTGGAATTCACTTTGCTTGACTTCAGATATCTAAACAGTAGACATCCGGTCTAAACCATCCATCTAGTCTCCTCAAACAGATCAGAGAAACTGTCCTCTGGAAGAGTACACAACTTTCTTTGACTAGATGATTACCAAGACAACTAACAAGCTCAGTCTAAATACATATAGTTTAGGCAGCTAAATTTGAAAAAGGCTGAGTCCAGACAGTTGTCACATTTATTTGTAATGAGGTTTTCTTTAGCTGGACAACTGCCATTCTGTAGCAGAAAAAATAAAAAATGTAGCAGAGCACTGTGCAGAACTGATTCAGATTATTTCAGCTTGACTGTCTGACTTCTCTCTTCCTGAACTCCATGAGGGCCACTTCTATGACCCGTATCAACATATGCTACCACAGTATAAACGAATTAGAGGGACATGGTGTCCTCAGACTGTTTGCCAACGAATCTGAGGAAATCATCTTCAATTTACTTCTTGGCTACCTTTTGCAGCCAGCTTCTGATTTCACTGCCCATCTGCAAGAATTCCTGGGGAATTTGATCACCATGAGAGTTTCCTTTCACTGACAATTTGAGCTACAATTCAGCTACAGTACCCATTAAAAATCCTTACTGCTTCCTCTTCTCACTAGGAGAAGCTCTGAGCCATTTGTTTATTGACATATGCCATGTTGTATGTGTGGCAGGATTCTCACAAAGTCCTTTACATCCAATTCAAACTATTATTTCAGCGAATACATGATGTAGTTAAACATTAAACTATATTCAACAGTGGAAGATACACTCAGACAAAAACATTTCTGACCTACCACCGGCCTTGCTTGCCTTACCACACCAGGGATATTTTCTAAGTACAGCTCTTTCCACTAGGATCACAGAAATTGTCATCAGAAAGCGTTGGGAGGGTTAAAATAGCTTACATTTTGAATTGTAAGTAAATGACTAAAGCCAAACAGCTGGGAAACTAGACAGCACGTGTCATGCTGTTGCCCCGTGACTTTTGTGGTATAGCAGACACTGACCCATGGTAGAGCCACAGACATTACAGAAACATGGAGCACATTTCTCTGACCAGCTCATGTAGGAACTGACACTCTGCACGTTCTGGGATATGGCTAAATTAATAGTCTGGCTGAGAATTTTGTATTACAACAAAAGAAGGACTGTCAAAACCATAGACTCATGGTTAAAGCAGGTGTGTTGGGAGGGAAAGTCTTATTTGTTTTGTGTTTGCAGAACATTGTAAATGCTTGAAAAAGTTATCTATAAGGTCTTCATGCCCACTTTGTTGGCAAAGAGAGTGGAATCCAGTCTAACACCCGGGTCAGGCTGCAGCATACAGCTTAAATATCACTGTTAAGCTTGTAGCAGCAGAGTCAATATCCCTGAGGAGGTTTCTTTTTTTTTTTTTCTTACAGCCTTATGACTCATCCCCTTCCTTGATCCATTCCCTTTCTGAAAAGGTTTGCAGCTGCAGGGCAGTGACTACAGTGACTACAACTGACCTTGGCTTACCCTCTCTCTGAACCACGCTTTCCTGCTCCTACCATTCCTTGTATTTCATTTCATAGTCCAATTCAGAACTGTATTTTATACAGCTGTATTCACAAAAATAAGAAAGACATTAGCATCAATGTATCAGAGATAATTTAAGATTAAAAGGAGAGTTATAGAATTTTGCATTAGCCACTCAAAGCACAATATGGTTCACATGGCAAATGATTTAGCAGTTCCTCCGTTCAGAGCTTTGATCTCTCTAGTTGCATTTAAGATCACATGCTGTCAGGCAACAGGCGCCTAACCCAGATGTTGTGTGTTTCTATTTGAAGGGCTTCACAGTTGTGTTTTTTAGCTGTTACCAAGTCAGTTCCACAGATAGGTTTAATGAAACATCTACGAAGAAACACCTTGTCAGCCCACTGTCTGTCTACAGCGTATTGGCAAGTTTTGTAGCATATACTTGCCAGATGTTTTTTTATAAGTACAATTCTTTTATATATATATATTATAACTTGTATTATTCAGCTCTGTTTACCAGATCAAGAGTACAAAAAAGCTGCTGCTATTGCATGGAAACATGTAGCTCCCTGAAGCATCTTTCAGTTCTTATGAAAGGTTTGTGCTTAATAAGGTAATAAGTATTTACTGTTAACCACTCAACAACATGAAAGAAAAACATTACAGGCTTGATACTCATTCACACAAAGGTCCTGTGTGTATATGCAGGTAGTTCTCTAAGAACATAGTTCTACATCCATTAGTAATGCCAAATATAACCTTACATTAATTGCCTGCAAGATTCAGCTCTGAGAGTGTGCCTTTGCTGAAGAGTTAACTTACAGCTAGATGCATAGAACTTCAGACCTGAACTCAGAGATCTTTAAGTCTGTATTAGCTAACCCAGTAAGAGGCATGAGTTATAGTCCAGCCTCCATTTTAGTGGGGTCTTAACTTTCCTTTTACAGTGGGAATGCCAACTAGTTAATTTATAGCTTGGTAATCCTTTGGGTCTATGTTTTATACGGCTGTCTGCATATTCCCTTTTGCTAAAATGAATGTCACAAATTATCACAAATTATTCTTTTTCTTTTTTTTTTTAATTTTCCTACAGCAATTTTATATAGCATTTATGAGAATAAGGAAAAAAAAATGAATGTATATGTTATGCAAGAAGAATTCTAGAAACAGAAAGGACATTTCTTTCCTCTATTTCTTTTTCTGTATTTGCCAAAAATGCTTCCAGCTACTCTTACTTAATTTCAGAGGGAAACTAGTAAAAATTAGTAACTGACATAAGATCATAACTTATATAAAGATGTGTATTTCCAAAAGGTCTAGCTACAGTTTTGATAAGTTTCTGCTGAAAAAGCTCTCAAGATTGAAATGTGATCATGTTTGGACAGCAAAGTAGCACTGCTCTCTACTGGTTGTTTTAAAATTGAATTGCTACATGGCAGTTGCATAGAAGTTCTTCTATGTGTTTGCTTGATTCAGCTTTAAATTATGCCTTCATTTGGATGGATGAAGAAATGTTTATTCAGCTATAAAGCTAAAACATATGTTCTTGTTCTTCTGATAAATGAGCAATTTTCAGATAAGGTATTCTCAGCAAAGAATCACATTGCAGCATTTTACATTTGAACATCTCTCAGCCTTTGACCTTTCTGACATAACCCATATCTGTATTCTCATCTCTAAAAACTTGTCTGATTCTTCTGCTTCTTTCTTTACCTTCATCTCCACTTTTTTTAATTCTTTGCTCATAATGCAACCTTCTTCTCACTAGGGAAACTAAGGTGGCATGAGCCCAGATGAACACTGCACTGAAACACAGTTCTAATCAGCAGCATCTTCACATAAAGAAAACTCCTGAGACCTTTCTGTACTTTAGGAAAAGAAAAGCCAGAGCCTTTACTTCCCTTGCTGTGAGTGGTATGCATCAGGCTCCAACTTTTCCAATTACAGAACCTCCTGACAAATGATGTGACTTCTTCCATGTTCATGAAATAACAGGAGATGACAGTCCTTGTCCGTCATCCTTGCCTCATCCAGAGGGCGCTGAGAAGGCCCTGAGATTGATAAGCATTACAGCAATATCACCTCTGAGCATTTGAGGATCATGAATTAGGCTCTTGAGACCTGTAATTTTAAGAAGTAGTGTCTTGGAGAGGAGGACATGACTTATTTTTCAGACTTATTTTTAGACTCTACAACCACGAAGACTCGTAACAAATTTGTATATTGATTTGCTTCTCTGTCACTGATCTTTTATTTCTGAAAGAATATCAGATCTTATTTTATTCTGATATGTAGAATACTATGAATTATCAGAGTTGATCAAGCTTGGACAATTTCCCAATCTAAATTAAGAGGTCTTTGAAACTTGACAAGGACTGTGCCATGTGAAAAGAGCAGGAGCAAATCTACCCTGGCAAGTGACAATGAGAGGTGCTTAAACTTCATTTGTTACTCTAAAAGCAAGCTGGAAGTGGCTTCCCCCTTCACTGTGAGATGCACTGAGGCTGGGTTATCTTTCCAGGGCCAAGGTTTGCAAAGAAATTGTAGATTCACCTTGAGGAGGAGAATGTAGGGCTATTGTATTAACAGAGCACTATATGCCGCAGAACAAAAATAATGAATAATTATCCAATGTAAAGAAGGCAAAATATGATTTTAATCTCTGACAAAAAGAAAAAAGAATCAAAAAACTAACAGCCTTTTCCTTCTAATACAATTTTATTTCAATATCTCTAAACCAAACTGGCAAAAATTAATTGATAATTGATACACACTAAATTATGTATGGAGGGCGAGATTTTTAAAGGCACAAAGGAGAGACAGATGTCTAATTCTATCTACACCTTTATAAATAATTATCATCAACACTGAAAGTAAAGCTGTGATATGTGATGAACATAAATCCCAAATCTTTCTGTCCTTTTAAGCAAGTAAATCATCATCACCTTCCACACAGGAAAAGAATTCCCCAAGGCAGCAAAGAAAACAAGCAGGCAAAGAACCCAGCAACACCTCTTCCCACAAGGTCCCCAGGAAAGAGGTGCAGTGACTGCTTAAAAATCCTTTCTCAAATTCTGTTTTTTTCCAAAACTGAAAACATAGCAACTGACAATGACTCTGAAACAGGAATGATGTGATTTATGCTAATCCTTATACCAAACCTGATAGCTAGCTGCCTCTGGCAGCCTGAGGTTACCACTCAGTTTCAGTTTTTTGACTTTACCTTCTGTTCCTTTTCTAAATTTTGGTAGTAGAATCTTTGACAGAAACTAATCCTAGTATACATGTACACAATACTTAGAATGACATGTCCCATTCTAAGATCTAAGTTGTCATGTGGCATTGGATTATTTAAAGCATTTAAAGCATTTCACTAGTCTCTGGCAAACCAGGAAAATACTTGGACATGTATCCAATGTAAGATTTCTTCCCTTTCTCTTAATTTTTAATCAGTTTGTAATCTTGAGAATAACCCAATTAAAAGAGCATTTTCTGATATCAAAGGGAAGAAAAAGGGCTGACATGCCAAATTCTTATTCCAGTACTTGGGAAAATCAGCTAATTTTCTACAGAGAATTTAGAGCAATGGAGTCCTGAATTCTTTATGTGTTTGAAAGAAAATATAGAAAAGCAGTTAATGCAAACCAAATGTAAGAAAGTCTGATTTTTATTAAAAGTTCCCACATTTCCTTCCTCTTCATTTTCTCACCCACCTGTGTTTCTTTTCCCTCCAGATCAATTCAACTGTTATCATGCCTCAGAGGAAAAAGTCTTGCATGAAAATATGCTTCACCTTAGGAGATCAAAGCTGTTTTAAAGCTGTTTTTTTCAAGCCTCTTTTAATCTTAGCGACATCAAGCTCATTAGAAAAAAACAACAAAAACAAGAAAAAGAGAGATTCAAGCTAGGATCAGTAAATTAAAAAGAAACTTTGATAGCTAGTAAAAATTAATGATAGAGAAAAAGATTTGTGTTATAAAATGAGACCTGGAGAACTGATTATGCAAGAGGGATAGAAACCCAATTTTTAATGTCTCACTTTATCAATACAAAACAGTCACAGGGCAGATTCTGTGGGTTAGAGGGGAAACAGTGGGGAAACTTGTATTGTAAGGAACAACTCAACTCAGCAGGAGTATAACTCTAATAAAGCAATTTAAATGAAATACTTATGGAAATGGAAAAATATTAACTGCAGATTTGTCCAATTGTTATGTGCCATACAAAAGAACGGAACGTTGTAAATAGCGTGCCATTAACTAATGCAAAACAGCATACCATAAATGTCATGTTAGTCTCAAAAATTGTGTGTGAAATGTATAAACAAAAGCATAATCACCTAACTTCCCTTTCCAGTTCAATTTGGTTGACTTAAAAGCTTCAGCATTTAGAAGTTAATACGCTGATTCCAATCTTCACTTCATGAGAAAGAATGGGTTAATTTCCTTTTCCATTTACATTAAAATTGTTGTCATGAGAACAAATCAGTTCTGCATCATCTTCAGTTTGCCTCATTCTCTCTCTCAAGATTGAGACTTCTGAATTTTAAAGCTCTGGAATATCTCTCAAAGACAATGGTTTTCTGGAGACTTCGGCTTTTTAAATAATTTCTATTTTTGCTCCTTGTCCCTTCTGATCTTTGTCACCAACTGTGGGAGCTAGGCAACTGACGTTCAGTGCTAAAACTCCATTTCATTGGAAAAGACAGTAAGGACTGTCAGCTCATCCCTGCCCAGTGGAGACTGCAGCTGGGATGAACATTGTCCCCAGCCGGGCCCAGCCACTGTTATCATTCAGAAGAGACACCAGAGGAGGCTGGCAGGGATACTGGCTGCCTGGGTGGATGGATGGATGGACACATGCATTACCCAGTGCTTGGATTCCACATTTTTGCTTGTCTGCTTGTTTCAAGGAAGAGTTCCTGTAAAACAATGGAATGAAATATTATTTCCGAACCAGTCTGAAACTTGAAGGGACAAAATTTTTACCCACAACACAATTTCTTGAGTTATGATTCATCTCAATATCTTACGGGAAGGTGTATTTCCAGCTAGCAACCACAGTTGTTCTTTTTTCAGGTGCAATTCCTGCTACATAAAGTACATCATTCCTCTTTCCAACATCATTTTGTAAAAACTGCTTACGGAGCCTGTAGTACTAGACCTTTGCCACCTGTTTCACCAGGTGTGAAAAATGGCTGGCCTTTTGCATAGCAAGGAGAATAGTCTGCACTACTGCCTACTATTTCATTTCCAGTTGGTTTCTGGATGCCTTTCAAGGTGTTGCTTTTAGCCTACAAAGTACTAAACGCTTTAGACCTTTATTACTGTTTCCCTTCCACGCAACTTTCTTCAGCTAAAATCTGAAGCTGCTGACTCGGAGTGGAAGTATTTCTATTTGAACCCCTGCCCTCCCTACTTGCACACACCACACGCAGAGGAAAGCTTGAGCAGGAGATGGCAGCCAGCTAAGCTTTCTCCATGGAAGGAATGCAAGCTACAATTAATTTTTCTACTCTGATCATTTCAGTGTGGATGTGTTGAACATCAGAGTAAATTTCAAATCTTGACAAGTTTTCTAGTCTGAGAAAAGGGTAACGTCAAAGAGTGGATGAAAAAATGGGGTTTTATTGTTGCTATGGTACTGCCACCAAGACTGACTTGTATTACTCAAAAAAGAAGAGAACTTTATTATCTGTAAACACAATATAAGCACAAGTGCTGAAATCCTAAATACATTTGTTACAAACAATCTTTGTTTGCATAATGGAAGCATAATATATATCTTAAGAGAAATTTAAGATCAGATCTGATCTTTCTGGTTATATAGTATGACCTCTAAAACAGAGAAGTTTGCTTATCTGGATTAAGATAATCATAGAATCATCCTTCATTTTCAGTCATTTAGTATTATCAGATAATGGTTCATACCAGTAAAGTAGCCTGGGCAGCTCACCTCTGTGCTTTTCTTCTTTTTGAGCTTAGAATTGCTGAATTTAGTATTGCTGATTTTGCATTTAATGTATTCTATGGCTATACACCCTACAGCAATCACTGATGTAAAGACACTGCAAAGGAGCAATTCAGACTGAATCTCCATTCTTGAGAAAATAACCCTGAATAAGAATACTTTAACACTAATTTTGCTTGGATAATGACTGCCTAAAGTTAGAGTATGACTTTAAATGAAGGTTTTCACTGAGAATTTTTTCCACCACTGAGGACTGGTAATCAGAAAACAACTCAAAAATCATCATGCACAGGAGATCGTCCATTAGCAAATCAGAAAGGGAAGTTTCTCAAATTTTCTCCAGCTGCACATTTGCTTATCCTTCCTTTTGATTTAAAGACAGGAGAATCCGTAATGAAAATAAACATAAAAATGTCACCACTTTTTAAATGATTTCGGGGTGACATGTTCAAACATAGTACTTCATCACTATGACTTTGGCTTGCTTTAGTCTAAGCTTTGGGAGTTTGCATCTTAATTAGATATGCTTTAGCCTTGAAACGAATATGCAATTTATTTTTGTATAGTGAATGTCCTTCTGTTGCTATGGAAACCAGATGTTTGCTAATTAAACTTGCTCTTAAACACATAGTCATGTGCTGTCATGTGAAAGACTACTCTTTAGAAGGTGTTATCTAGACAAATAGTTTGATTTCTTGTCTGTTGAAAATATTGGAAGTAGATTTGGTGAAATAGCTGCCTCTGAAATTAACTTTAAAAAGCAGCCACTTTACTAGAATATTTTAAATAATATTGGGAATACATCGCTGGATTTTGTGGCTATTCTGTAGGTCAGAACCTATCATTATCTTCCTACTTTCAGTTCTGTTTACCTACTATCTTCCACTCACAGAAAAATGAATATGAACAAAAAAAGAGGAAACATAAAAGCCTTCTGCAGCTAAGTAGAGTCATCAATTCCAACCAACCCAGTGAGGCCCTGCCGGATCCAGAGCTCAAAAAATATTTTTAGCTCATACAGGTAATGTGAAGCAAAAATAGTGCATTGATTAACCCAGGGAATCTTAATTTTTACATCCTGTGAGTGGTCTTTCACATATTTCAGGACATGTGATTTTAAAGGGCTCAGCTGTCAGTAGCTAAATATGGTAGAGTTAGATGGGAGACTGGCAAAGGGGTGAGCCCTGAAATCAAAGGTGGAAAAGTGAAGAGAAAGACCTCTGTGCTGAATGAGCAGGCCTGGTAGGTCTCTGTAGATGGTGGAGAACCACCATATTCATCTGGAAGGTCATGGGGAAAAAGCCCTGAATAGGAAATAGAAGAGGAACTGTCTGAGTTTATCTGCTCATGCATTTCCACAGCTCAACAAAGAGTAACTAATATAATGATATAAGGGCTTGGAATTTGTGCTTTTAGTTTCAACAAGGAAAATGTTCCTTGCTGAGGATGAAGGAGGCCATCTATAAGTAATAAGACTAATAAAGCTCTACATCTCAACATTATTTATAACTATGAATTGCTAAATATAAAAAGATACTTGATAATAACATTTTTACATTGAAACCAAGCAAGATCAAATGAAGTTTCAGCTTTTCTTTAGTTATTGAATTTCTAATGAAATTTTTTTCAGACATTTTTCACAGGAAGAATTGTTTCCTGGAGTGATACCTTGCTTAAACTCTATACTCATGACTTTTGTGATCAAAAGAGTTAACAGCCTCCCTATAGTAAAAATGTTTGGGGGCTTAGTTTTATGCTTTAAGTCACTTATGAAGGAACTTAACACAATGTCATTGTGCAATAAAAACAACCTATTTCAGATTTTTATTCCTAGTTTAATTTGGTGTGCCTGAGAGCAATTCTGCTATTACTAGACATGAAATGAAACTTACTACTTGCTGAGATATGCAATGCCAAATAATCTGTAATTATGAAAATAGCTTTACTCTATTCACGCAATCATCTATTTTTCCTCCAAAAAACAAAGGGGTGTTGTTTGAAGGAAAGCATTTTTGATAATCTGTATATATAGTTTATGTTTTGTATCTCTTACTTGCTCTGGCCTTTCTTTAGTCTCACACCCAGTGCCTTACTTCTCCTTCTTTGGTCAAATGTATTTATTTTGGGATTTTTAATCATTTTAAAGGTAAATTAAAATAACTATATATGAATACAAAAGAACTAAAGAATATATTTAACAGAAAATGTGAACTTTTAGAAGATATACGATGGAAACTAATCACTAACCAGTTATTTTGGTTTTCTTCTTTTCATATAAATGTCTCCACCTCCAAAAAAAAAGATCCCTTTTTGAGACAATTCAATTACTTTTTTCAGGAGACAATAGCAGCAGACTTTTATATGTAACATCTGTTTGGGGACAGAAGGCATGGAGTCTAACTCCGACTGTAATATCATTATGAATTTCCCAAAAATTTCTCCTTGAGGTGTTGCTTACTTGAAAAGCACTAGAGAGAATAATACTTTTTAATACATGTATGTTAGATTTCATATCAGGCACCATGCAGGGCATCAGAAAATATGACTCAAAGCATGCACATTCAGACTGAATAGACTGTATGAAGTTCTCAGTGGGAATCCTACATATATTATTTCACAAACCTCTGAAGCCTACAGTTCCTTTATTTGTAGCCACAGGTCCATTAGTAGTAGTCCAGTTTTGTGACATTTACTACACAAGGTCATTTTTTCCATGACAGGAGTAGGTATTTTCTAACGCCAAAGTTTCTCCAGCCTTGTCTCTAGGTTTAACAAATGACTGCATTTCACTCAGAACACTCCTCTTTTCAAGACGACATTTTTCTGGGGAATATTCAATTTTATTTTGTTTGGCAATGAACTGCCACAGTGTACAAGACAACAGAGGCCCAAGCACAAGGCCATTTATACCTGTAAATCCCTAAAAGATTTTCCTATCACCAGACACATTGGAAATAAATACAAGTCATTTCCTAAAGCTTTCCTCAATACAAAGTAAAACCTGACAGTAGGTACAAAGGAAAAACTGCTTTTGCAGGGGATATAATAGCAGACAGAACCCGACTAGTGACCTCCCAAAACTTTAGAAGTCATGAAACATAATCTCTAAACACAAAGTAAAATTGAAATCTTCACAAAGAGGGCAAATAGAAGGGGATGTAATATGAGCAAATGGCAAATCAGGAGGGAAAGTAGATCAATGAATCTCATCTATTCAATAAAGTATAAAGAAAGAAAAGCACTCCCTGCTATTTAATGCTACAGCCAGTAAAGAACAGCAATTATACTGGCCTGCTTCTCCCCACTCAATCACACAAATCTTTCTGTAGGAAAATCATTTATCTCCCTCCCTACTATTACCAAACAGTCCATGTGGAAAAAAAAACAACCTCACCATTTTTGACTAAAATTGTAAAAGAAAACACATAATAGAATTTAACCACCTGAACAAATCAAACACTCTAAGAACAACAAGAAAAATTTGATTTCCTGACACTATTGTCCTGAAACTATTGTTCACAGATGTTTGTAGAATAACTATAATTCAATAAGTTTATTTAGAAGTGACATTAATATTTCCATATATAGTAAAGTATTAGTCTTTAATATATGTATGAAATTGAAACCTGACTCTATATGACAGGTACCTAGCTGGAAAACCAGATGAGAAACCTGCAGGTCTCTCATGGGATGCAGCACCTTTCAGTGCTGGAAGATTTCTGAGGAATATCCTAGTTCTGGCTCTGGCTCTTCAGTAGATTTGGCTTCCTGGATATCTCTGACACCAACACTTGGCTGGCAGTGTCAGAGAAGGAACCCAAAGCTTTCATGGGGCTTTTCCATCCCCATCAATTCTCTTTCCCAATGTTCCTCTGATTCTCACCTTCTCTACTTGGAAACCCAGTCATGTTACCCCATAGGGACCCAAGCCACCCATGTCTTATTTGGCTGGGTCTGACAGATGAATAACTTAAATAAATGATTAAGGTCTTGAGAAGCCTTGAGAGTGTCTGGAAGCTGCATCCCTTGTGCTTGTAGTCTGTGTGGCAGACTAAAGCAATTGCTTTCTACATGCAGCATGGGCACGCTTCTGAAGTAATGTCTTCCAAGAACAACCTTGGACCATCTTCAAAGATTGCTCCAATAATAGCCTGACGTGTGAAAATCCAGCAATTCAAGAGCTGGGAACTGCTGCTGGCAAGGTGGATAAATATTCCTCAGAAGCCTTTGGCAGTACACTGCAAGCTGCAAAATAATTCACAGGATCAATGGAAGATACTGCTATTCAGTTGGTACCATAGGTCCTAAACCAATCCAGTTGCAAAAGTTTCTGGGAAATTCAAGGAGAAGAAACCCTGTGTTTCTCATAACCAGCAAAGAGCTTGCATTTAGCGCCGCTCAGTGATAACAAAAGGTACACTGAAACAGTCTGGAGGCTGCCGTAAGAAGGAGGTGTAAGGGAGCAGTAGCCCCAGCAGCTCTGCAGGGGGAGGGTGGTAGAACCAAGGGTGGCAGCGTCCTCTCTGACATGGGTGCAGTTCCTCAGTGCCCAGACAAGAAAAGCCAAACAGATCCAGAGACAGTCACAAGAAGGTTCAGGACCAGGCATGAACACAACTCGTGGCTGCTCCCTCTTCCCTCTCTCTGGACCCCAGGACCCGTGGCTGCACCTCCTCAGAGCAGGCCTCCATCACAACCGGTCAGGCCCCTGGGGGCAAAAGAGTTGGCGCCATCAGAGCCCTGACAGCAGGAAGCACGAAGTGGCTTCAAAAATAGGTTCTGCACTAACAGAATCAAGGAACAGCATCAGAAAAAAAAAAAAGAGAAGAAGAATCCAGACTCCCCTGTGGAAGCACAAAAGGGCAGATCAAATCTCATTTGACTGAAGCCTTCGTTCTTTAAGGTACAGACTATGCATTGGAGAGGATGCAACCTCGGAGTGAAAAATCAAGAAGCCAAAATCACAGAATCATTGGAGTTGGAAGAGACCTCTAGATATCATCTAGTCCAAAATCCCTACTAAAGCAGGATTGCCTAGAGCACATCACACAGGATTGGACCCAGGTGAGTTCTGAAAGTCTCCAAAGACGGAGACTCAACAATCTCCCTGGGCAAAGAATGCAAGCACGTAGATAGGCACCAAAATGTATACGTAATTTGATACTGAAATTTCAGAAGATTGGAAAGATGAAGATAAACACAGATGTTTGTGTGGTTCAAAGAACTGAAGTAAACAATTTATGTGGGAGAAAATTTAACTAAGGATGCTGATGGAGTTTTGTTCTTTGGAGGCAGCCAGGAGACTGGAGGAAGGCACCTGTATATCAGTCAGAATTCTGTTCCTCCAAAACTTGTATTTAAAGACTAAACCTTTCAAAGTAGTTATTAGCTGTTCATTACTATCTCTGGTTATGGCCTTCACGTGTACTGCCTTCTATATAAAATAACAGGCTATTTGTTACACTAAGTAGCAGTGAAGTGTTAGGCTTTTAATTCCAGAAGATTTTAGTATGTATGTACTATGAGTTAATAAATTAAAACAGGACATGAACAGTTGATAATACTCCACTTTTCATTCAACTTTTGTCTATACGAGGCTAAAATGTTTAAAACTTGGCATTCATTGCTATAGAATCAGAGTATGTCACAGCATTATTGGATTTTCCTTGAGATATTCAAAGAAAAATAAAATGATCTGAACACTGAATACAGAATAAAGTGTCTTTTCAAATATACACTAGCCAAATTCACGCAACCTGCTTTGCACAATTTCATTGCAAAAAAATCAGTCAACCATGTTACAAAAATTAGTTTGAAAACAAATTTTACTATTGTTATTGCTATTTATTACTATTACTATTACTATTGCTATTACTATTGCTATTGCTATTGCTATTGCTATTACTAATTTATTACTATTTATTACCATTTATTATTACTGAGCAAAGAAAATGCACGATCAAAACAGCAGTTTGTTATAACATCTATTCCTGTGAGTTGCCAAGTGTATCCTCTACTGAGCTGAATGTTGTCATGTACTACCAGACATTAAATAAAACCCCAACTCTAAAGCAATTTTGCAAAACACTAATAAGGAGCCCTCTGTTTAGCCTCTGTATTCTCTTATGAAATATGCTGTTTAACGTTAGTAACAACATTGTGGTAAGAGCAACATTGAATTGCTCTTACCACAATTTCAAATAATCTGAGGGAAAGCACACCTTAGATTATTTTTCTGTCCAGTTGTAGCAGTTTGAAAAAGAACATAAGATTACTTTAAATGTGAAAATGGCAGGTGACTAAGGGCATTGTGCAATGCATATCCTGCTGCCCTCATTGCTTAATATAGTAAGTAATTGTAGAGCAAATAGAAGTAATATTAGGTAGTTTGTTTGCATCTTTGAACATAAAAATGCTCATTCAGTGATGAAAAATGTGTTCATGGATTCATACAAAAAGCATCTCTATATACAATTCTTGACGGCTGGCTATGTTCCCTTGGATTACTTAATTTTAATAGTTTACTGCTCCTTATGGTTCTGTTTTTGTTTCCATTTTGAACATGAAAATCAATGTAGCATACAATCAAATAGGCTGTCTCATTAAAATATTTCTAAAAAATACTATTCATGCTGGTTCTTTAAAATTATTTTATGAATAGATGTAATATTTAATGAAAGATTTGGAGAGACTTTTTTACAGCCAACAAACTGAAAATGAATTCACAATGTTTTATGCACTCCTGGTTTTATATCCTCATCTGTTATTTTATTATTGTTATGGTAGGTAGTGACTTTTTATTATTATGCCACTCAGGTGACATAAATATTCGTTTATAATTGTAGAAGTGCAGCAGAACAGCATAGTTTTGAATTGCAATTATTGTTGATATGACCTGGTAGGAGAACTCAGTTCTTGTATTTTAATCAACAGAGTAATAGTATCTATAAAGAACCAAATTATGACATGGATTTCATAAAGAAATACAGCTCATGTGGCTAGCCTGTAGTATTTTGACATGTCATATATACTTCATGTTCTGACTGGGTCTTTTGTATCTGTGGAAAAGTAGAGCAGAATCAGAGTGAATATACTTTTATCAATATGATCACATTTCCTAAAGCAAATACTTTGCCAGTCATACAATAGCCTCAATTTACTTTAGTTTCTTCACTTCTTTTGAAGTAATCAGCAATGACTGCTTTTATGAGTTTACAAAAAATTGCACAAAAATAGTTTCAATTTTTCAAGTGAATGTTCATAATGACTCAAAAAACCCCATATGTAGTAAATTTTTCCTTACTAGAACACACAGAAAAACCACAAAAATACAAGACTAGCTATATGCAAATCAGGAAATACTAGCTAAGTGGAAAAGAAGAACGTGGACAAAGATTCACCTCTCTCAGCATCATATCTGCAGCAGTGGTCAAGAATGGATATACAGGGAAAAGCACAAGAACAGATGTGCAATTCACAACTCGGAGACTTATCTGATCCTATTAGTGACACACATTTATCTGTCATTTCTGGAGTTAGTGAGCTTTTCTTTTAGTTTTGAGAGAAAACAGGATGAGATGTAAAATACTTTTATAAAGGAACAAAGTTTATAAACTTATATAAATTATAAGATTTATATAGTCTTATATAATGACAAGTTGCCTAGCCCTGTTTGTGCAGTTTTTGTAAACATCTACAGTTCAAAGATTGAATTTTAAATCAGGAATACTATGGCAATGTGGACACAGTCACACTGATTTTATGCATGTGCATTTTCCCTGCAAGTACAGACTTAATTGATGAACTATATGTTACAGTTCTTAACTGTCTTCTACTTTCCAACAACACCACAATTTCTCTAACCTTCTTCCCAATTATGGAAAACTTTGCATAAAGGACTTATTAACTGAATTAATAAACTTATTTTCTAAAGTGTTAAACATTGTGTTATTTTCTTTTTTTCTTTTCAGACAAACTTTGCCGGATGCCACCGTTATGTGATTGTCACTTGCTTATTTACTGAGAAACCTACAGACTGTTGAAGTTGGGCTGCATTTTCCTAGATACTTGCAAAGTTATTTTTTTTGCAGTACTACAACTTTAATGATTTAGTAACATTAAAATTTAGTCTGTCATTACAATATATGTTAGAAGAAAATAATACACTGTGGAGAGCATTGCATGACTAATACTAATAATTTAAAAATACTTCTGTGAATTAGTGTATAATGGTGGAAGAGGAAGCTGTTTTCCAAAAAGTCCTGTAATAGCTCATATTTATCTTGTTTCTTAACCAAAAAGTACAAACTCAAACCAAATTCAGTTGTTAGAAAGTTACATGACTACAAAGGGGAGGATTTGAGTTACAAACAGTTGTTTTAATTCACTATAATATTATTTTCTGTACATCATAAGTATTTGTTCTCCGTCTGTTTAGAAGGATGAACCTAATTAAAGAAGAAGCCTGGTGTTATCAAAAGGAGTCCTGTTAATAAAACTATGATTTAGTAGATTGTTGGATTAGTTTCTTTTGAGATTTCTGAGTCCAACCTCTTATTCAGACAAATTGAAAACACAAACTACATTTAAATCATATATGATTGTTATTTATAACACTTATGCCTGAGCACAAAGATTTTCATTGCATTGGTATATATTAGGGATGGAGGCATGCTGCCTTGGGAAAGACACCACTCCTGCAGTGTACAGTCTTACACAAGCAGATCTACTGTGTGTCTGCACTTCCACTTCACCAGAAGCTACATCATCAGCAGACTTTTAAACTCAATCTTATACACTTATACAATGTATGCAGCCCCAAAAGCCAACTATACCCTGAGCTGCATCGAAAGAAGCTTGACTGACAGGTCAGGGGAGGTGATTCTGTCCCTGTACTCAGTTTTGGTGAGACCCCACCTGGAGTACTGTGTCCAGCTCTGAAGTCCCTGGCACAAGGAGGACGTGGACCTGTTGGAGTGGGTCCAGAGAAGGGCCACAAAAGTGATCAAAGGGCCAGAGCACCTCTGCTATGAGTGGGGGCTGTTCAGCCTGGAGAAGAGAAGGCTCCAGGAAGACCTTATAGCAGCCTTCCAGTACCTGAAGGGAGCCTGCAGGAGAGCTGGGGAGGGACTTTTTACAAGGGCATGTGGTGATAGGACAAGGGACAATAGTTTTAAACTAGATCAGAGTAGATTTAGGCTAGACATCAGGAAGTTCTTTACTATGAGGGTGATGAGACGCTGGCACAGGTTGCCGAGAAAAGCTGTGGATGCCTCATCCCTGGAAGTGTTCAAGGCCAAGCTGGATGGAGCTTTGAACAACCTGGTCTAGTGGGAGGTGTCCATGCTCAAAGCATTCTGTGATACACCCTGTTTCTTAGCAATGTTTACTATCATGATTCATGATCACAGTTGTCTTGAACTTATTGAAACTGACTATACATACATATGTATATAAATATATGCATCTCAGTTAAGAGAATTAGAAAACACTGTTGATAGCAGTGTTTAAAAGACTGACAACTTTGGCCAGTTTCAAACTTAGAAGCAATGCTAGATTTACATTCATTGGCAATACACTTTGTTAATGCTATTTCTTACCCATAATCAACTATTTCAATATATATTCAAACAATTAGTTCTAAAGAAGCTTATCCTAGATTGGCTATGAGTATACAATATGATGGAGTTGATGCTGCTGATGATAATAGTCTTTGATGGCCTCAGTGCCCAAGTACAAGATGGCTACTGCTTAGAGGTCTTTGAAAAGGGCTAATGGAACTGAAGTCAATGACTTCTTTCTTCTCCGTCATTTCCTTGCTCATGATTGCTATTTTATGTTCTCTGTTCAAAAGAAAAAGGGCAAGTCATACATCCTTGATAAAGCTTAAAACTTTTTGGTTTTCTTGGTTTCATCAAGGACATTTCTCACTTATTCTCCAGGATTAATTAAATCCACCAAGCTCTGCAAGAATATTTTGTTTTTATTAGATCTGTTTCATGCCTGTTCTATATCCTTAGTTTACTACTTGCACATGTATTCCAGCACCTCATCTGAGCAATTTTACTACAAATCTCCATTTGCTCCTCTCCAGTTATGACTATTATACATAGATTTCTTCTTAACAGTTACAAAATGCTACTAATAGTGTTCTATGTTAGAAAATTCACACCTACCTTGACTATGCTATTTAGCATGGTTTCAAGGCAAATGTATCTTAATAACATCTTGCTTAGCCTGCTTCTATTTTATGGGTATAGGGTTAAATTTTTTTTAAAAAAAAAGCCAAATTTATCTCACTAAAACCAAATCTTGCCAGAAGCATTTGGAAGTCAACGAATTATAAAAACCTCTTTGTCTTTTTTTTTCAGAAAATGAATTAACTAAAAATGAATTAGAACTTTTACATTATTCACCCCTAAATTTTTCAGGAAATTTGCTTTTGTTGAAAGAAATAACTGTAGCTGAAAACAACAAGAAGTGGATTGAAAGAAAAATAGAGGCTAAATTAAAATGATTGCGATTATCACATACCTTCACAGCGTATATAATGAATGTGCATCATGTTACGTGACTGAATTATGAATAATATGTGTGAATTAGATGCATATGTACATATACAGTATGAACTATATATAGGTCATGTGCGTATATATGTATATATAACAACATAAAAGAAGATTTGTGAAATTTCTAGCTAAGAATTATCTATGTGTGTTGTATTCCTATTCATAATACATCTATGACACCACTTTGTAGTGGTGAGCTATGATTTTCCTCAAAGGTGAAAGAAAAGGACTTTTGAATTTATGCATACTTGCTGCAGAAATGCCAAACACCAGTATCTGCCCTGTTGAAAGTTGCTTAGTTTGTTGCAAAAATGAAAAATTCTGGTTCATAGCTACTCAAAACCTTCTATTTCAAGTCCTACCATTTCATCTCCACAGCAACAGGAAAGAAGAGAGTAGATCGCAGGATCAGCAAGTGCAGGCAGAGTATTCATCACTGCCCTTTCCATGTTTCATCCAGTTCCACCACAGCAGGAGGAAGTGGACTTTGTAGACTACTTCATGTGCAAAATAGCACTGGCCTTAGTTATGAAAGTTTTCATGGGTTTAACTTAGCAGTTTTCAGTACCCTCAGTGGAAGGCAGAGTCCTCAGCTTGTTTTCCAGTCAAATTGCTTGAATATTATTTTTTTTTGAAATGTCAGATAATAAGCAGGCTTTTTCAAAAAATTCACTGACCAGAGACTGGATGACTGGGGGAGGTACATAAATCTGTAGCTGTACATAAGATTGCTTTGGTTACTGCATCTGGAAAGATGTGAGGTTTGAAGGTGTGCTATTAGCTAAACAAGTTCACCTGCACCTTACTTACCAAGTCACACTACCTTTCTCCAAGCAATCTTATCATGAACTTTTAAAACATATACAAAAGCAGTGGTGAGCTTCTAAATAAGACATTCAATAGAACAAAGTTCCCTTTCACCCTCAAGAAAACACAGGGGTGTATCACTGTAGGCCTAGACGGGCCACCTTCTGCTTCAAGAAGAATCTTAATGCTGTCAATGTTTAATCCATATGTTTCCTTCATGATTCATCCCTGAGCAGCTCCATATGTCAGCACTGGTCAGAAAAGGCTTCTGAAATGCACATGAATGGAGCTGGTGACTAGCAGACAAATGTGCATCAGTCCTCCAAATTAGGGGTTTTTCAGTTTATAAGCCCATTCGTTTGGACTACAGAGTAACTGGAGAGAAGACTACTGAAGACATCATCAGTGATGGTAAGCTGGATAAAGTCTATCTGGAACTATAACAAGAGTGCCTTTCCTGTCCCTGTGCTTCTGTTACAGGGCTGGGTATGAGCTAGACTTTTGTAGGACTCCTTGACTATGCCCAGCCTGCAGGAATTGAGCTTGGGTGCTGAATCCAGCCCAGCTCACCCACTCCAATGTGTCACTGAGAATAAATCAGGCTAGAGGGATAGTTAGCATGCTTCCTTCGAGTGGGTGTTTAACAGGCTGGGATTTTAAGGCTTACCGCAGCATGTACCTCCAAGCAAAGTAAACATGGGTTATGATTCTGATATTAATAATCTTGGATTGAGAGAAAGGTCCAGTACCTTATCACCACAGGATCTGGTATGGTACAGTATTGCAAGCATTCAGTTCTGTGAAACTCTTATGAAGAGCAAAGTAGGAAATAATTATTTTCATTTTGAAGCAGAGTGCAGAGAGAGGATGAAGCACTTCACTGTTCCTTCTGGCCTTATTAGTCAGAAGCATATATTTTCATAGAAACATGAATAATTGTTATCCTACATTCTTTACAAAACCAAGTTTTTAAGGCTGCATTGTGCGCAAGTGAAACAAAGTATCTCTTCAACTCAGGAAAAGTGGTATATATGGCTATAGAAGTTTGCAATGGAAATTAACGCTTAATATTGGGATCAAATCAACTGCCCTTGTCTTTATATATAGGTATACAGGCATAGGGCTCACAAAAATATCCACTAATTTAAAGGATGCACAGGAACCTGTTACTGTCATGTGGGATGGTTACTTAAATCTCAATAAAGTACCAACTACAAATACCTGACTAAAGAAAACCTAGGTTTTGTTGCATGTCTTGCTATAGCAATGGCAAGTTTGGTTTTTTATCACCTAAGAAATAAGCCCATAGGGCATGAAGATACAGCTGGCTCCCATGAATATCCATTACCATTCATATATGAAAGAAATCTGACTCAAAATCTATATGACTTTTCACACTTGTCCCAAATTCCCTGAACAGGAAGTCTCAAATGCTAGGGCCATGAGTGAGAAAAAAAAAAACAAACCCAAACCACTCTTCTTTTATTATTATCTATAAAGCCATCATACCATTTCTCCTTTTTATGAGAGATATTCTTCAGTCTTTATCAAAAATATATTTATACTAGTTTTTGACTTACAATGAACTGTAATGAACTGCTGCCAAACAATTTCTTCGAAGGTTTACAACATAGTTTGTACCAACTGAATGTATTTCTGCAGGTTAGTATGTTTTACCTACAGTTTTTCCTTAATAGAAAACATTATTTACTGTCAAACTGATTACATTTGAACAAAGAAATGAGTGGTTTTAAAGTTAAAGGAACTGTTCAATTGTCAAGCACATATATTATTTTCCTACAAATTTTGTATTGAAAGGGTCCTTTGATCTGCATACCAATACATCTGAAGTCTCTACTTTATGGTTGAATAGATTGACAAGTATTTTGCTGACTGCCTAATTTTATAGCTGGTTGAATAATATTGATTGAATTATTCAAGAGATAACAGAAACTTTTGTTGAATTATTTGATAATTCATTACAAGTCAGTGTTCAATCAAGTCTTAAAAATAAGCAGAGAAGAAGAGAAGCATTTCACAAATAAGTTCTTGACTGTTATAAAGTTATTTTGTAATTCTTTTCAGGATTTGAAACATGGGCCATCTTTTACAAGCAACTAGATAAAAACTGAACATAAATACTGTAACACTTAATTTTTTAAGGAAAGCTTATCAATGTTCATGAACAACTTTTGAATATTTTTTTAAATTATCTCGCATTTCCTCTTTTTTTTTCTTCCTTTTAATTCAAAAAATCAC
This sequence comes from Apaloderma vittatum, assembly GCF_000703405.1. Taxonomy (NCBI): domain Eukaryota; kingdom Metazoa; phylum Chordata; class Aves; order Trogoniformes; family Trogonidae; genus Apaloderma; species Apaloderma vittatum. The sequence continues at coordinate 21,797 of NW_009728995.1, read as the reverse complement.
TTAGAATGAACAATGAGTATAGAAAAGTACTTCTGAGCCTTATATGGCCACCTTATATGTTAAACTTTTCAGCAGAGCCTGAAGGCAAAAGCAATTAAAGATCCTGAAATGACAGATCCCAATTCAGTGGCATATTTTGGCTTCTAAATGAAACATTGCAAAGAGTATTGGTAGATTTTTCATAGTATCACCTGTTGTTGAAAAGTACTGTTTCTATAATAATGGTTACTTCCAATAAATATTCATCTTGCAGTCTCTTGTTTTTATAGAATGTGGTATCTTCATATTCTAGTTTCCACCTGAGAAATGTGTAGGGAGAGAGAAAGGAAAGAGAAAATAAAATTATAGTAATCAAAGACAGAAACCCAGACACTATAACTGAGACTCTAGGTAAACATCTTCACATAAACTGTCCTTTAATTTCTCTATTACTGATCAAATTCTATGTATAAAAATATTGTATACCCCTGAGATATGCGAGGACAGAACATCCTGAAGTAAAATAAACTCACCATCTTACTGTCTTCAAAGGACAACTCAGTATGAAGCTGTGTTTAAAGTAGGCTGATTATTTATTCATATATATAATTATGTAAGAAATGCTAGATAAGAAATGTTGGCTTCAGTAAATACCTCACAAAGGAAGGAAAAAAAAGTCAAAGTACAGAAGTGAAATTTTGATACAAAGAAGGGCAATTTCAAACTTTTATTCATAAACTGTGTTTTATTTCTAAGTGTTGTGTCACAAAAAATCCATACCAGCACGATTCTAACTAAAGTAATGACTAGTTAATTTGAGAAACTGTGTGTTTTAGAACCTGACTAGTAATGCCTACCAAATGTACTAAAAGTTATTTCTTGCTGTGTTCTTAAGCTCTTTCTTGACATTATATTCCAAAAGAGATGTGTCCCCTAAATTGCATTAGATTGTCATGCCACAGGAAATATTACCCAACAGCTGATTTTATAAAAAGCAATAGAATTGTTCTATGTTTAGATCTAATGTAATTTGTGTATACTTTGCATTTTATAATTATGACAGGGAAGATGTGTGGTATTCTATATTTGAAGATGAACCTAGAAGAGAACAGATTGCTGTTTAAAGGAAAAGGAATCACCACGGACTTGTATTAAGTGCTTTGAGAAACCCTGTCAGTGTCATTAAAACACAGCAGAAGAGTAAACCTGATGTTTTAAAAGTAATTTCAAAAAGCCTGCTTTTTATTTGGCAAGCTTTGACTTATCAACTGTTGTCATTGTCAGTTAAGGTATTTGTTTTATTCAAAATAATAAAAAAGTTATATCATAGAATAAAAATTTGTCCATTTGGATTAAAAACATGTAGCTAGTTTTTATAAAATATGATATTAGTCACCAATTCCATTTTAGTGGAATTTCAATGCTTACCCTTCTTAGGCAGGCTTTCGACTATTCCAACACGAAATTTGTTAATACCCATCAAAAAAGCAATAATCCAGAAGTCCCCCAAAAAACCTCAACTTAACATTTCAACAAATTTAAATAAGATATTTTGAAATTTCAAAAAATCCAAAGTAAACGAAAAACAACAAAAAACCCCACTGCCATTATTGTGTGTAGAGTTCACATAAAACACCTTGCTTAAGCCCTACTGAGAAAGGTGACTTCCTAGTTTCCTGTCTATGAAATATTTCTGTCTGACTCATCACCAAGAATACAACATGGAAACTGAAGCCACTCTACAAGGCAGGAGAAGTTAAGGAAATAGTTTGAAATAGCTTAGTTTGATCATTAAAAGACCACAAGCATCTCTGCTTGTCAACATATGTTGTTGCACATATGGTGGTAACAATTCAACTTACAAAAAGAAAAGGAAATTCAGATTTCAAACAGTAAATATGACTATCTTCATGCAGTTAAGACACAGAAATATTAGGCCTGGTGCTGAGACACTGAGACTCCTGCCAGCAGATCCTCTATTAAGATTCATCCTGCTCTCTTAGACAACAGAGTGGGAGTAGTGTGCAGTCACTATCTCCTACTGCACAGGCTATTTGTGCATCCTCCTGCTTCATTGAGCTGAAATATTATAATTGCTCAACTTTAGTCTATTGCCATTCTGGTCCCTGCTACCTCCTAAGAGCACGGGCTTTCATTCCACTTCAATTCTGCAATTAAAAAAAAAAAAGTCCAGCTGCATAGACTCTGTGCAATATTTTTTGACACAATATTACTCTTTACTTGAAAGATAAAAACTGAGCAACTGGAGCATTAAGGAAACAAACTTTCTTCCTTAGCTCTAGCTGAGGGTTAGGCTCCATGCAGTATCTCGCTGATAACTCAAAAATTGTACAGAGAGAATCACTACAGTCCACAACAGATGCAGTGACACAGGAAACGTCTCTCACTTCTTACTGTCATTTGTTGTGAAAAAAGACTTAATCTGAGGCTAAGCAAAACCTTTTTTTAAAATACATAGAGACATTTTGATAAAAGTAATGGGAAAATGGGGGATCCAGAGACAAGTGAAAGAGGAATAAAATAGAACAAGTCTTTGAACCAATCCATAATATAGAAAGAGTTTTGTCAAGGGTAAGGGGTCCAAAGCTACTCCCTTCAAATTTATCTAGCGCTCGTCATTGTTTCAGACATGGTATCTGATCAAATTGGCTCAAGTTAGACCTCATTTGGGGAGTCTATGTTTTATTTTTCCAACAAAATTAGCTTTAAAATTATTCAAGATTTAATGTTTGAAAAAAAAATCACAACTGCAATGATTGTAACAAGTGATCATTTCTTCATGTGTGAGAAAACTGCTTCACTTAAGCACTAATTTTTATTTTTTCCATTGTTACTGTCACTTAGTAAAGAAATTAATAGCAAAACAGAGAAATAAAATTGGAAAAAAATGAGACACGTCTCGTTTTATGTTTAACAAAGGCTAGTGAAAAAGTACAAGAAATGCACAAAGTAGTTAAAGTCATAGTTAATTACTTTATTGCAAAAGCAGAAGGCTCATGTGTAAACTTGAAGATTTCCATAACTTTGTGATTCAGAGCTATGGGAATGTATTTTTTGAACCTTAGAGTAACAAAATAGAACTTGCAAAAGTACTTGCTTTAGTTTTTATTTTTCTGAAAATGCTACTCTTTAAAATATACAGTTTTCTGTACTTTATTTATTCTGTACCTTCTGTCTTATTTATCACGTTGCTTGCATGTATCTAAGCAAGTGTAAACCAAATGTTTACACCATAAAATCCACCAAAGGGAAAACAAGTGGAATAGCAGAAAATTATGATCTGGGTTGAACTGATTTAAACAAAATGAATTCATCGTTGCAAAATGCAAATTTATAGACTGAGGAGCAGAGTTCATAACTGATGGAATTAAGACTCTGCCTCAAAAAAAACCACATGTACAGCACAGAGGCAATTTGACACAAACCATCAATGCAATTCTGCTGCAAAAATTGGAATGTGATCTGTGACTATATAAAGAAGGAGATAGTGTTTAGATGTATGTGATATTAGTGAGACATATCAGAATAATATAAGAAGTTCTGTAGTACACATTTTTAAAAAAAGACATGGAAAAACTGGAGAGAAGACAGAAGAGAATCACAAATATTAATTGAGGGGCAGAGAAATGCATTTTTGCAGACGACACCCACAGCTCTATCCACTTAGCTTACCAAAAAGGATATTAAGAGGTGCTGTGACTGCAATGTATAAATATTTAATACATCAGATACTAAAAGTATGTTCAGTCTAGCAGAAAAAGGCATGACAAGAATGAGTATTTAGAAGATGATGCTCAATTCAAATGGGAAATGGCACACAGGTTTTGAAGAGGGAATATGGCCAGCTACCAAAACAAAGTGTCAGTGATAACAGAATTCCAAATTTTTCTAATCTTTATATCCTCAAGACAACACAGGATGCCTTAATGGCATAAACGTCTCAGCCAAAGAGGTATTGTTTGGCTTGGTATAGTGAAAACAGTAGATATGTAAGAACAGAGAAATCCTTTGTTATAAAAATCTAGGCACTTCATACTCCAAGTTTCTCTATAACAGGTAGCAATTTTAGGGTGTTATTGTGATCTGGGACAACAAGTCATCTTCTGTACATTTTACTACTTTAAAGTATATTATGAAATCTAAAGTAGTTTAGAAAATATTTTGCATATTCAGTTTTGTTCACATATAACTGAGTAGAAAGCAGTTGTGTTCCACGAAGCACATGGGACACATTCCAACAGCTTAAAATAATCCCCCAGGCCTAAAAAACTGGACATTGTATAAGAACCACTGCAAATCAGATGTATGTCAGTTCAGTGATTTTGAAATAGTCATTGCATAACGATTATTCCAAAATAATTTCATTCTGAAGCAATAGACTATTTTGTTTTGATGATGAAAAGTTACTTTCTTTTGATAGAATAAAAATAAAGCAAAGACAAGATGCAATGTAGATCAGAACCACTTCTATGCATGCAGTTTTAAATCTTATCTTTTAATGTCATACAGAAACAAAAAAAGATAGTGAACTTTTCTCTTGGAAATTTTGATGAGTTTGGCTTCTTGCAGGACTGTTGACATTTTTCTCTTTTTGTTTTGTTGTTTTTACAGTTTTGTTGTTTTTACAAAACAACATACATCAATGTTCTTGACTGATTTTTAAGATCATTTTTTGGGCAAACTCCAGTGACCTTAAAATGAATTCTGCTCAAGCACAGTAACACCAAAAAAGATTTGAATCTCCAGATTTTTTTATTATTATTATTTTTCTTTCACTAAATGCACCTTCACCTTCTTCTGGTGCGAAAACACATTTCACAAAAATATTGAAAGTGATTGAAACTATAATCCTCAGAGCATTCATCTCATGATTTTTTCTATTCAAGTAAGATTACGACCACCTTAAATCTTCATTTCCAGATATTATCTGACATGTTCTACTAGAAAACAGAAAACAAGGGAGAGCTACTAAAAAAGTTTGGGAATTTGCCAAATACCACAAATGTAATTTATATATATTTAAAATAACTGTCTGACTTAAACTATAATGTAATGATCTAATCTGGTGCAATCAAAAGTGCCAAAAGCTGCATTGAAACCCAGATATATAAATGCTAAAAAAATTATAGAACATGAATCATCTATCATCCGAATATGCAGGCCTGATACTGAGCTGTGATCCCAACTGGCTGAAATTGTCATCATATGCCCTATTCCATAGCCTTGCCTATAGGAAATCCAGCCAAATTAAATGCTTCTAAAAAAGACTTATTAGATAACCTTTTGTCATAGATCCATTCAGGATACATATTCAGGTACTTGAAGGATTTTCAGAATCCCATGGATTTTAAGATCCCTTGCAGCTCACTGTTCTGCAGCACTTCTTCCCTTGGCCCCTTGGTTGCATTTTACATTCGCAGTCGCTGACCCCTTAATGGGCATTGCTGTCGCCCACACTGCTCATCCCCAGTGACAGGCTAAATGTGCTTCTTTCAGAATAGATATTTTATAATATACATAGACACACCTCTCCCACACACATTTATTAACCAGAGTTTCACAAGATCGCTTCAATGCACTTAACAGCTCTACTTGAGTGATCTTTTGGCCGAGTTCAGATCCTCTGATGTGATAGAAGGATTTTTTCTTCATGCTTTGTTTGCCCACTTTCTCAGCTATTGTGTTCTTCTGTCTTACTTCTATGACTTTGTAGTGTCCTTCACTTAAGCCTTGCCCTTCTACTCACTCACTATCTTTTTGCACTTGCTTCCCAAAATTTCCTGGTGGTTTCATAGACCCTTCTAAGTATCCTTTCTAAGGATCCTTCCAAGTGCCCTTCATCATTTGTCTTAGCGACAGAGTTTTCAAAATTGCCCAGTCAAATATAGTAATCAACAAGTAAGTAAACTTATTAATCAGCAAAAATATGTATACAAATGCATCCCTTGATGTAACAATTTTTAGAGAAAGAGTTTTGTAATTGAATCTAAAATTCTAAACTCTATCTTGATGGATTTCCAGAGCGTGTCTAATCCATTAAGACCTCTAGATCAGGACACATTTTCATTTTTAACATATCATTATGCTTCTGAAATCAGAAGCACTCAAGTCCTTCTAACATTTTCGTAGAACTTTAGGGTCAACCTACCCACACAAACATTGTACACAGCCACACAATATGAAAACTGAACACATAATGAATGCTAGTATTATCTACCTACACGTACTTCTAAATTTACATTGCTGATAACTAATTCCCATCATATCACATCATATCACATCAGTAAAATCTCTGGAGAATCATGAGGCTACAATTGTCCCTGTAAAATATACTAAGAATCTAGCTAAGTGAAAAATTCTCACACTGTTCAAGGAAGTCTGTCGAATGTTATCCTTGGCTGATCAACATTGTTAAAATTTTGGCATTTAAGAAATACATGACAACAAAATAAAATTCAGCACCTCTATTACTAAAGAAAGGGCAAAATTCAACAGGGAAATATCTAAACAGCATAATATAGTTTCAGTGCTTTATCTTTAAATTCACTTAGCTAATAAATAAGGGGGAGTCATACGGGATGTTTGCTGTTTCAGAACTGTTCAGCACTTTCATAAATCAACTGGAAAAAGGGAGGAGGAAGCTGTGAGGAGACACAATTTGCTGGTTATAGTTATTCAAGGTAATATAAACAAGGGCAAATGAACTGCAGAAGAAATAAACCAATAATGAAATGGCAGATAAAATCAATGTAGGTAAATGTAGAGTGAAGCACATGAGGAAAAACAATCTTAATTTTACATACAAGGTGATGAGTTCTAAGATTACTTTTGCCATGCAGGAATGAGATCTCTAGAATCATCATCATGGCTAGGCTTCGTGAACGAAGATATGAGAAGGGTTCTATCAACACTTGCTACAAGCGCGCTGATGGCTAAAAAGGCTGATGTAGGATAGGCAAGTCCGGTTGCAAAAGGCACAGCGGAAAGTCTCCTTAGGCGATATTGGCAAGGCATGGTTCTTTCTGCATTGTCTTTTCTCCTTGAGGCTAATTCTACATGCGTTCTCACAGGAGGCAGCAGCGTTATGGATGGTATGTCTCCACGTCTCCTGATTGGAGGCCAGAGTGGACAGCTGATGGCAGTCAATATGGCCAAAACTGCGGTATTGTTTCAGAGAGTCCTTGTATCTCCTCTTTGGGGCTCCTCTGTTGCGGCAGCCAGTGGCGAGTTCACCACAGAGCACAACCTTAGGGAGGCGGTGATCCTCTGTCCTGGAGACGTGCCCTGCCCAGCGCAGCTGCGTCCTCAGCAGCACGGCCTCAATACTGGTGACCCCTGCCCAATCAAGAATAGCAACATTAGTCACATAGTCAGTCCAGTGGATGTTTAGGATTGTACGGAGGCAGCCCTGATGGAAGCATTCAAGAAGTCACAGGTGATGGCAGTAGATGACCCATGATTCAGACCCACATAAAAGAGTAGACAATACAATGGCTCTGTAGACACTAATCTTTGTACTTTTCTTCAGGTGTTTATTGCACTAGACTCTTTTATGGAGTTTTCCAAAAGCTCTGTATGCCTTTGCTAATCTGTTGTCTATCTCTTTGTCAACCTTACCATCTGAGGAAATGATACTTCATAGGTAGTTGAACTGCTGGACTTACTGAAGCTCTGATTTGCTTAATCTCTAGAATAAAGTTGTAATAAATAGTTCTATGAAAATGTCAACTCAATACTCTGGAGCTGTGAAAAAAACCCCAAATCCAAACTAAAAGCCTAAAAAAGGAAAATAGAAACAATACAATAAATATTATGATATTGTATAAAGCTATCCTGGTTGTTCTTTGTAGTTTGTACTACCTCCACCACTACCCAAAAAAAGGAAGCAGGGAAAAATTAGAGAGAATAATCAAGGAGAGTCACTAGAATTATTCAGCTTGGGAAAAGAAAAAAACTAATCAGGGGTAAACAAACCACATAAACCTGTAAAGTTCTATATGACATTGAGATGACAAACAAGGAAAACCCAGTCCAACGAAGATAACGAATGTCAAAGTAATCTAGCTAAAAACAACCCACTAGACAAAATCAAAATACTTCATAGCTCATAGCTAATCTGTGGAACTCTGATAAATCTTTACAGATGTTTAAAAAGTAGTTGGAGATGTTTATAGAAGAAAAATCTATTAAGAGCTAGTAATCAAAGGCATAATCTCAAACACAGGGAGTCCTTTAGATACTGTTTGCTTTGGATTGGGAGAATAATAGAGCTCATAAGAGCATTTTAAATGTTTCTGATGACATCTGAAGAAATGACAGAGTTGAAAAAATCCAAAGAAGAGAAACAAAAAATATTTGAGATGCAGATAGAGTTTTTAAGTTCTGTGGAGTTATAGAATTTTGCCAGCTAAAAGACACCACCTTTCCTTGTCTCTTGTGAGTTAACTCCAATGAGCAGCTCAGCACCACAGAGCTGCTCACTCATTCCCCCTGCAGTAGGATGGGGGAGAGAATCAGAAGGGTAAAAGTGAGAAAACTTGTGGGTTTTAATAAAGACACTTTAAGATGTAAAACAAAAGCCACACACACAAGCAAAGCAAAATGAGGAATTCATTCACCATTTTTCCGTGGGACGGCAGCTGCTCAGCCATCTCTGGAAGAGAAGGGATCCATCACATATAATGAGTATTTGAGAAGAAAAAACACCGTAACTCTGAATGTTTTCTCTTGCTCCTTCTTTTCCAGCTTTTTACTGCTGAGCATGATGTCACGTGTTATGGGATATTACTTTGGTCAGTCAGGGTCAGCTGTCCCAGCTGTTTTCCCTCCAAATTTCTTGCGTGTGCCCAGCCTGCTAGTTGGAAAGGCCATGTGAGTAGAAAAGGCCTTGACTCTGTGTAAACATCGATCAGCAACAACTAAACATCCCTGTGTTATCAACACCGTTCTGGTCACAAATCCAAAACACAGCCCCATATCAGCTACTGTGAAAAAAAATTAACTCCACCCCAGCCAAAATCAGCACATTGTATCATTTTCATATTTGGTATATCATGTGCTTAAGAATTTCTGTAACAGGAATGCTTTTCTGGATGAAGTCTTGGAAGAGACTAAAATTTTGGATTCAGCTACTACACTCTCCATCCATCAGTCTAGCTTGATTAACATATTCTGTAGTACTTGTTATACTTACCAGATGAGTTCTTCCTCTATAAAAGTGTTCATGTTTTATAATAAGTGTATTATAAAGGGAATTCTGAAAAGTCCTGGTAACTCTTTAATACTATGGCACTCAAATCAAACTAAAATATTTTGACTTTGAAATCAAAAAATATACCAATACATTACATATGCCCATACCAGATAGTGTATCCTTTATGCAGAATTTTCCTGTGTCAGTTCTCAGGATCATCTGTCAGAGGACCTTCTTGCTATGAGCTTGAAGATCATGGAAGGGAAAAAAAAAAAAAAAGAGAGTGAGTTACAGTTTGGAGAAGTGTAGCTAAAATTTGAACTGTTACAGTAATCTGGTGATAATGATGCTGAATTTTAGCTAGGCATTACATTTCTAAAAGGAGACAAACAACAACAAAGGTCTTTGTTACAGACAGTCGGAATTACAGGACTCAAATTCTTAACAGATCATGAGGAAAGATTCTGAAAGAAAATAATGAAGTATTCAAAATCACACAGTATCTGTCTCTAGTCAGCTTGTTGGGGGTTGGTAGAGTGGGCCCTGGGGTCCATAATTTAGATAAACTGCTGAAGCATATTAGGCATATCCAAATCTTACTCAAAAGTAGATTCAGAATATTCTTATAGCTTCTGGGATTTCCCATTTCAGTAACGAATGTAGCTGCTTAATTACTTGCCATGTAACTGACTCCCATAGGAATGAAGTTTGGAGCATGACCTGTGCAACCTACATCATCTTATGGATCTTTGATTCCCATCTGCTGTGCTGGTCTCTTCTCTCTAATTACTAATGACAGGACAAGGGGAAATGGCCTCAAGTTGTGTCAGGGAAGTTTAGATTGGATATTCGGAGGAAGGTCTTTACTGAACGAGTGGTGAGGCACTGGAACAGGCTGCCCAGGGAGGTGGTGGAGTCACCAACCCTGGAGGTGTTTAAAAAAAAAAGTAGATCTAGCACTTGAGGCTATGGTGTAGTGGTTAGGTATGCTGGGATGAAGGTTGGACTAGATGATCTTCAGAGGTCCCTTCCAACCCCTAACATTCTGTGATTCTGTGTGATCTTGAAAGTTGTCTCTGTCATGTTCTAATATGCCTGCCTGTTTGCTCTGTGTTTTGGGATTCAAACTCACTGGGATAAGCAATGTCTTGATATGTTTATATTGTCCCTAAATTTGACTAGAAGTGTGGTTCAATAGTATAGCAGATACAGCCTGAAGTCTTCCAGTACTAGGTCACAAAGCACTGAGTTTGCATCAGTCACCTCCTCCCAGATGCTTCAAATATGAAAAATGATTGAAAGTTTAACTTTTTTCTGTCATGCTTGATGCTGGAGTAGATATTGCTTTGGCTGCTCTAACTTCATGTCAGATCAGTTACCATTTGCTCTCTCATCCCTGACATTCAGCCTTCACAAACTCTGTATCCAATGCACTGGTTGACTTGACAGATGTTTGACTGTGGGTCCTTTAGGGAGTTCTGAGGGTGCGGGCACACACAGATCAGTGTTAATGGAGCTCTGGAGGTGAGTCTGCTGCATCCCATTTTCTGAGGAGTTTAAAGAGAATTAAGTACCCAGCACAACTTAAGTCGCAGTTGATTTTACTTTTTTCGCCAATGATGAAAATCGTCATCATTGTTTTATCTTTTCTTAAATGTTTAAATCATCAGCACAAGTATAGAAATACTACCCACTAATTACATACCAAATAATTCATAAGCTTCCAAAGTAAATCTAAATATCCAATGGGGTGCAAGTCATCTGTGTGGGCAAGTGAGAAAATATTAACAAGCAAAACACATACAAGTTATAGTAAATTGCTAGCAATTTTACTAGCATGAAGAAATTTGCTCTATTTTAAATACGTATGCAGGAGAGTAATTTGATGTTTTTAATCAGACCCATAAGTCTACAATGCACAAATTCAGAATCTTGATGATCGCTGAAGATGACACTGTTACTTTATTTTAGTGGCATTGCATTTACCAAATTTGTGACAAAGACAGTAGCTCTGTTTTTCTATATCAGAGTGTCTTTGCTGAACATATTTTTGTAGTGTTTGCATTACCCAGTTTCTATGCCAGATTACAAAGTTGATATTCTATGTTATTTTCGGTATCAATCAATCATATTTATTAATCTTTATTTTCTGTGTTTTCTGATAGAAGCCTGAAGGCAGCAAGAAAATCAAAACTATCTAGGATAACTGTAGGATTTAATATAGTAGAGGAAATATCTAAGCCCATCAGTATAGATGAGGGGAAAAGTAAACTCTGTTTTAGTGACATGGAAGCCCAAAGAAAGATTCATGGGTAAATAAAAGCATACAAAATAAAATTTCATTTACAGTAGATTTTAAGAGTGGGAGTCACAAAGCTTTATCTGGAGCTGATATATCTGTTTTCCTGGTGTAATAATTTTAAAGAAGGTATCTCTTCCTGAAGGAAGATACATAAACCAGACCAGCAACTCCTAACTATATCTATTCATCCTGAACCCTTGTCGTGGCAAGTATTTTCTCAGCTACTGATGCTGTCTCTCTTGGTCTCTCCAGAGCGCTCTGCCTCTGGGACCCTTGTGGTTGCCTCTTTGCAGCAGAACCAGGTCTCCACAGTGTTGGAGAAGAAATGAATGGATCTCTAAGAAACTGATGGAACCTGAAAAAATAGCTCCTGATCCACCTCTCATTGCCCATACACTATCTGAGCAGAATAAAAACTTATACCTAGACAGAATGCAAGGCTTAAATAAGTTAGGAATTAGTTAAGACTCTAATGAGTATTTTTCCAGTTATTGTTTTCAACTCTTCAGCTGCATCGCTATCTTTAATGGCTTTGAAATATTAGTCAGATGGCAAAAAAACAATTGTTATAGACTAATCTGAGCTTTTCTTAGCAAAATCAAATATGATTAGATTAGGCTATTTTCATTATTTTGATGATGGAAAAGAGCCTGTAACTAGTGAAATCAGACCAGGGAGGGCTTCCATGTGAGAACTTGGGCCACTTTGTCATCATTCTTACATTGTTGTAGCTCTTATACTACAGTACAGAAAAATACTCTGTATTTTGCAAGATCAGGAATGAGGCAGCCCCATATGTTGAGCTGGTCATCTGAGCTTGTTGGTAGACACAAACCTATGCTGGCTCATGGCAGTTGACAATCCTGAAAGAGGCAGAGGACTAGAGCTATACTTCTGTTGTGGATTCAGGTAAAAATATGATTACCTAAAAAAACCCACAAACTTTAAATATAGTTTGACAGAATAAAAAATAAAGGTGTTTCATTTCCTAATTCTAAATATCATAACTAGCTTTAGAAATTTCATTTTCATAAGCTCATAGCTGTAATCATGTAATTCTTATAAATAATATCAAAAAAACTTTAGGATGAAGAAATTTTAATGACACCAGAAAAGGAGGGGAAAAATTAGGAGGAAAAAAAAAGAAAGACACAGAGTGGAATTCATCTTAGGAGTGAAATGTGAAACCCCCAAGTCAAAGTGATGGAGGAGTAAAGTGAACGTGTCTCTGCATAAGTTGCATGAAAAGGCAGCTGTGTGTGGATAGCCAGATAGTTAATGAAATAGTGAAAAAAAAGTCTCTTGATGCAACCAAGGTTCCCTAATGAAAAAAACAGGTTCAGGTATAGACTTTCAAAAGGTGTTAAAAGGAACTAGCTGCTGAATCTTTGGAGGCATTCAGGCTACTTTGAAAATCCAAATCATAGTGTGTACTGAGACTTGTAAAGGGAACTAATGATGAAACTTGTAGAGATTAAAACAAAAAGTAACTTTCAAAACTTTGACTATTCCCTTGAGACCAAAAATTGAGCAGTAGGCTTTCTGGAACCACTCATTACTGTAATCAAAAGTCTTACCAGTAGTCTCAGAAATTGAAAGAAAATAAGTATAAAACAACAGCCCCACCCCTCAGGGAATAATGTGACTGAAGGTGATTTTTTTTACAGTGATTTGAGACAACGACTGAGAACTAAGTTTGGCAAAAAATATAAGGAGAAAAAAAGGCTGCAAGTGCTAAAAGGCCTTTCCTCTTCTAAGGCTTTTTCATGGCTAAACAACATTGAAGACTGAAATAACAAGAGCAAAAGCCTCTAATATATTTTTGTAAATTCCAATAGTTTTATTAAACAGTTTGGTAATCCTGAAACTTTCATCTGGCATGGAGCAAATCTGAACTAAAAGGTTTTTCTGATTAATAAATGAGAAAAAAAATCATTGAGATGGGCACAACATTCAGTATGTAAATGTAAACATCATTGAATCCACTCACAATAGACAATAAAATACATGTCTACTATAATTCTTTTTCAGTTAATTGGGGTATGGTTTCAAACCTGAGGACAGTTACATTACATGATAATAATGTTAAGTCAAATGCTACTAGGACTCTTTATGTTAAATCTTACCATTTGGTTTTTCAGAAAATGACTTTAATTTTTTTTTTACTAAATTGCATGGATTTCAAGTCCTAGGAAGTGCCATTATTTATCATTAAGCTGCACAGTTTTCAAATTCAGCATAATTTGCTATATTCTTTCCACAATAAATCTCAGGCAAAATGCAATCATGTCCTACTTTGAAGAAATTTGCTTTGAAAAAAATAAAAGCAAAAACCAGCTACTGTGATAAGGCAAGTCCCTGAAAAAAACCAACCAAGTCAAACCAAACCAAATTAAAAAACCTCCCACAAACGTTCGGTTTTCCATTAATGTTTCATAATGCTGTTATAGTAATTGTAAATAACAATCCATTCCACTCACTTAAAGTATATATCTTTGGTCAACAACTACTAGTTATTCACCTTTAACTTTCTAGCAGAAATTTTCAGAACTAATTTTAGAGATCAAATCTTGAAACAGGTTATTCCCTTGCTAAATGTAAACTTGAGAGTAGTGAAATTGTGACCACACAAGGCTACCAAATGAAAGATACACAATTTAATACTTTCTTGTTCTTCTCTTTGCACTCATATCAAGCCACTGTCTATAGACAACTGAAATGGAAAAAAGATTCAAGCAGAGACTTTGCACTGCAAGTTTATTAATACAACCAAACAAGCAAACAAATAAATCTCTCTCATAAATTCATATTTATACTCCAGGACAAAGAAAACCTGCCCATACTGTTATAATCAAAACACTGATACGCAATACAATGTGCAGCCTATCAACATGAAATCTTCAAAAAAAGCGCTTCCCTCTTCTCGTAAGTTTAGTGTTGCCATGACATAACAGATACTGATGGTGTCTAATAATTTTTATCTCCACACATCATCACAGACAGGCTAGACCTTAATGTTTTAAAACATAATTACCATTAATAGGAAAAAAATGTTAACCAGTTTTCCAGGAGTTTGTGAAAATCTTGTCCTTTGATACACAAACATAGAAGGAAGTTAGAATTTCCACGTCAGTTAATATAACCTATAAGGGAGTCCAGAAAGAAAAGCTGTAATATTTTTTAAAAGTAAATTGCATTAATCACATATTTCTTTCTCAGATGCTGAGATATTTTTGTAAATTATTTTGAAGAATTTACAGATATAAGTATGATCATTAACAAGGAATTTTGTGGTCGATTTTTGATTATTTTTTTTTAATTCAGAGAGAAGAGAAATAGAGATAATCTGTGAATGTTAAAATAAATCATTGCCACTTTTTCAGAGGAGGTTTATCTCAACTGCCTTTTGGGTAATGCAAGAAACAAGCAAACAAAAAGTTACTATTTGGTAACTTCTGTATTATCCTGACCACTGGCTGTGTATTTCCCAGGTTGGGTGATATTGTCCAAAAATATTTCTCAACAATTAGTTGAGAAAGGACTGTTCACCTCCCATAGAAACACTGGTTCTACACTATGGCGCTGCCACCTAAATCAGGGATATAGTTTCAGCTTTAATTAACA
This sequence comes from Apaloderma vittatum, assembly GCF_000703405.1. Classification (NCBI taxonomy): domain Eukaryota; kingdom Metazoa; phylum Chordata; class Aves; order Trogoniformes; family Trogonidae; genus Apaloderma; species Apaloderma vittatum. The sequence continues at coordinate 6,678 of NW_009728995.1, read as the reverse complement.
CGTAGATAGGAGGACCATGACATAGTATCTCTCATCAAAGTCGAAGTGCTTTGTTGTGATGTCTTCTTAATGTGCATTGTAAAATCAGAAAATGCATCATGCAAAGCACACAGCCCTTGCCACAGAGTTTTAACTTTTCCTAACATCAGCTCCGTGGCTTGAGATTTTGAGTTCACATGGAGTTATTGTTACTTTAAAAGCATTGTGACAGAAATAGTGGGCAAAGTTCTTTTATTTAAAACTCTCCTCCCTCCTATTCACCCACAATGGAAAGGATTGAGCACCTGAAACCTTTATGCACCTCTGAGTCAATGTTAGCTCAGAGAAAAAGCTGTCAGCAGCAGAAGCCTTCCAGGTATTTCATGTTAATACTAACAATTGTGGAATCTAACTCTATCCCTTCCTAAAATCATGCTGTTATTAATCCTTTTTTTTTTTTTTCTTTCAAGGCTTCTTTCAATATTCTCTTGAATCCTTCTAAAAGTTCTACAATTCTTTACATTTATTCTTAAAACATATTGTCAAGCAACTGGGTTCCTGAGGATTTCTTGAAGGCTAGATTTTTAAAGAGATGAGAAATTCTCCACAAACCCTGAAAGGATGTCACTGAAGAATTGTCACAAAGGGAGGTGTAGTGAAGTCAGCAGTAGTTGACACTGGTGGGAAACTGTTCATCAAACTAACACTAACACAGGAGCAACTCACTGAGTTGAGCAAAATGATTTTGAGCAGTAATTCCAGGTCTCTATCCATTCATAACACTGATTATTCTTCCCATAAAAGTTCATCCGAAAGAGAGATGTAAAATATAAGTTTAGGCTCATTTCTATTAACCAGTTGTTTGTTGTTGTTGTTTTTCACACCAGTTACTCATAGTGTACCAAAAAAAGAGTGTAACAACATTTGCCATGTGATAGCTAACTTCCAACATCAGCAATTGGTATCCTTATGTTGTTTACCAGAAACATTCTAATTTCCTGAAAACTTTTAGCATCACTTTTCCTCCATGATGCAAGAATATATTAGAATTCTAAGTATTTTGATGCAGGTCCTATACAAGTCCTGCTGTAGGTTCATGCATTTTACTTGTAATTATAACTTCAAATCAAATTGCAACTGCCAAATATCAATATTACTATTGACACACCATCTGCTTTTCAGATTTATACAACAGTATAAATATAGAGGAGAAGCTGGTTTAAACTTTCTGCTACTTGAGAAGTGCTTTTTAGAATGATGCTCTCAGATCATCTCTTTTGAAGCCAAACCTGATTTTTGTTAAATGAATCATGGCATCAGTGGCATTGACACTGCCTAGTGAACAAAACCAATTTTAAACTTGTATAGATAATGATACTGCATTTATCGCATTAAGCATATGAGATAAGTGCCATGAGAGTTAGTGATTTTTGATCACGCAATGTGAAAAAAAAAGACTTAGAAACTTTCAGTTGTGGCAGAATGTAGAAGACGTGGAAAAACATTTCCTTGTAATGCTGACTGATATAAACTCCACATCAGTGTATTTTATGTGTATTGCCTTGAATATACTGTCAGATTTCACCTACTATCTGTTTTCAATGCATGCAAACATCATGTTAATCATTTCACCATCATACATGATCAGTCCTAAGTTGGTGACAACTGGAGTTCTAATATGCATGTTTGTAGAATTTCCCTATATCTGCAGTGTGAAGTAAGTCATACAGTAACGACTCGCCCTCTAACTACTTTGTAGTGGAGTCCAAGTACTAGATCAACTGACAGTGGCCTTGTTATTGACATGCATACCTAACTGAAGGCCTCTATGTCATATTTCTACTGCTGAGGGTTTGGAACACTTTTCTGTTTTCTGAAATGAGATGTTTGTAGCTTCTGCAATCATATAATATCATATAAGCATAAAGTCATATAAGCTTATAAAAAATGTTATCTATTCCATTTTGGAGTTAGAAATTAAAAAAAAATGAGACAAATTAATCACAGAATTTCATACACAAATACTTGAAATTACCATGAAGGCATGACCTTTTGCTATGCCTGGATAATTGCTGAAAGATGCTCAGATTGTGTTATTCAGTTAGTAACCAGTAGCACTGATTTACATCTTATAATCCTACCTGCAGATTTTAAAATGCAGAATCTCATTTTGTGTTAATTTCACACCAACACTTTCAATTTCTAGTTTTTTGCAGTGTCATACAATTCTCTAACATTACTGTAAAATTTGAGATTTTTTTCTACCTATAGAAACTTTAAGGAATTCTTCAAGTCAACACTGAATCTAAGTACTGAAGGAACTCATACAAGTGAAGGGGGTTTCATTTAGTTCTTGAAAGACAAAATACAAAAACTTTAGTAGCAAATAGTTTGGCTTGAGTTTCAAAAATTTGAAATATCACAAAATGTTGATGTAGACACAGAAAAGACAGAAACAGAAGAATAACATTTAAAAATAAGAAGAAAAATAAATAAAAACAATGTGAAATTTGCTAGACATCTCAAGAATTTAAATGACAGAACACAAAATGACAGGTTTTATTGATTTTTTTTCAGTGACTAGCATTAGGAATGTTATGCCTTTAGGGCAAACCATCAACATGCTCAGAACCTCAACTTCATCAGGCTGTGGTCCACAGGCACCTGGCAGCATTTGGCCTGGGGCAGCCTTTTGCAAATATTAGTCAGTTAGTCTTGACATTAATTCATCAGTTTTATTTTACAAAGGAATATACTGACATATCCTCAGTTGCTTCTTCCTAGGTTTCTCAACTATGGCATAAAATCCTGAACAACTCAAAATAATCATGAAATACTCCTGTTCTCTTATGAAAATATTATTGATTTTCTATCAAAAGACTGTTAAAACCAAACTAATATTTTTTCCATTTGTTCATTTTTAATGAAAAGAGACATTGATAAATGCTAAAATTTTGAAAAGATACATTGAGATCAGTAACTCAAATTTTGCAAATTTTTGATAGTAACGAATCTTCAGAGATTACTTATTAAGTTACTACTTCTGAAAGTGGCAAGTGGCACCTCAGTTTGCCTCAGTAGGCACTGTTATAGGGTGAGTCACATTCCACTGAAACAAGCATTCAGACTCAGGTTTAAAATGTACTGAGTTATTACAATTTTTGATTCCTTTGGTAAATGTCCTTTCAGAATATAGACAGCTTCACAAATCACATATGGATGAAGTAACCTCTTTGCTAATTTGTTCTGTATGCTAATCATCAGTACCAGTGTCCATCATTTAAATTAAATAAAATACCAGGGTGTTTCTTAGGAGTGAACTGAGCACTAAAATAAATCATTACTGAAAAGCTGTTCTACTTGCTCTTCCCCCAGCATTAACTTTGAGTAATTCCTGGATTCAAAGGTCTTCCATGAATCACAACTAACTTTGTGATCCTAGCTGAAACCTGTACCCCTTGTCATCTTAGACCATCGTAAATGGTATAGTCAATCTTTGAGAAATAATGCTTTCTCAGGAAAGCACCATACTCTTTCATTCCATCTTTTTATATTCCCCTTCTTTTCCTTCCAGTGCTCCTTCTTTCTTTGCCATGAGTTTGTCTTAAACTGATTACTCCTCTGCAGCAGGAAAAGGGAGTGAAAAATATGGTATAAATGAAAATTCTTTCCTTGATCATGTTTTTTCCTCGAAACATTTCAACTTCTACAGTGTCCTTCTAATATATCACAGCTAGTTCTTCCAAAACAACTTTTCACATTTTACTAGCCAAACAAATAACATATACAGTCCAAAAATGGTAGTAGTGTTGCGGGACAAGAAGAAGTATTTAAATTAAAAATGAACTACACAGAAGAACAAATAGTTTTACAATACATATTTAGAACATCAGCATGACTAAACTGTGTTTCACCCAACATTTATTATTATTCTTGCTTTAGCTAATGTGCAATTGCTTTCTTTGTTGTATGAAGATGTTATTCTAGTCATACATATAAAAGGACTGTATGTCACACAACAAAAGTAATCCAATGCAGAATTAAGTAATAAATACCAAATACTTTGACAATTTACTACCTCTGTCCACATCTCTTTTTTCTTTGAAGATCTATTTTATCCCTTATCACTATAGTAATAAAAATCCTAAAGACAATCTTATATACATATAACTATACATGTAAGAAATAATATTAGCTAATTAGCTAATAATAATCAGTTAATTGATATATATTGACATGGTTCAGCCTTTTGATCCCCATCTAACAATAGCGCTGGTCCTCCAGAACAAGCTGCACTTTTTATTACATCATTGCCACAATTCTTGCGAAACTGAACCAGTCTCTATTGAAGGACCCCATCTTGCTTTGCCCATGCTCCAAGTTGCCCAGGAGTATAACATGTCTGCAATGGAGGATGGCCATCTGATCGTGAGTCAAAAACGCCTTGTCAATGGACTAGGCTGAGTGAACAAGTCAGGGTAATGTCATAGTCAAGCAGCTATATGTATTTCAGATTGGAGTGGTCTCATCTCTGGCCAGCCTGAGACCATTGCAAAAGCAAGTGTGGATCTGTTTGTAAATGGCTACTTAGATGCATTCCTTGTGTCCTTCACATTACCATAAGAGAGGTTGCTAGTTGCCCATAATTAAGTATGGACAGCAGTCAGCTTTCTAATATCCTACTTCTGTGAATGAAGCTGGGAGATATTCATCCACATAAAGCAAATCTTAGCAATTTTTTTCAAAATGATCGATGTATTTAGTGCTTTGAATTTGGGGACTGTGAATCAGGACATGTTTCTTTTTTAGAATCTGGCCAAACCAAGCTGTGTGATAAATCTTAGCATGGTCTGGGGAAATCCAATTTCACACATAATCAATGAAACTTGCTATAAATTGACAGAATAAAGGTCACCAAACATTTCATTCTAACTAAGGATTCTCAAACCTCTGGCCTGTCTTGTACTGACTGAATCGCATGTTTACAAATCCCTAGATTACTACTGGGTTAGAGTAGCAAACATTAAGTTGCTTTGAAAAGTTTCTTAACATCTCTAAAAATACGTAAAACAAATAAAATCAGACCAAGATTGGCCTTCTACTTGTATTCTTAAAGATACCTACTTTAGTATCCAGGTAGAGTTAAGAAAAAACCCAATTAAATTTCAAAGACTGACACTGTATGATAGAAGGGTCAGTTTGCCTTTATACCTTAAGAATGAGATTGAGAAAGGAAAAATAAAAAGAGAAATGAGATGGAAGATGTGGACGCAGATGAGATTGATTCAGGGTAAGGAAAGACAATTGTATATGAAGAACTGGCATTACTTAATTAAAGGAGACTGATACCAGAAATGAGTAAATGAAGGGGAAGCCAGGGAAAGGGAACAGTAAAGAGTAAAGGTGTGATAAAGCACAGCTCAGGTGAGAAGATAGGGAGATTTCCTTTGAAAGAACATTGTTGCTGGAAGGCAGAAGAGACCAAAAAGAGGTCACACATAGAGATTTGTACTGTCATTTGGAGATTATGATTAATGGACAGAGATAAGGAGAGGCAAAGAACAAGGACAAGGCAAAAAATACTTTGCTAGGAGAGGCAGAATGGATGGTACAGCAAAGAGTTTGTCTCCCAAGAGTACTTTGTGCTCCAGAGTGAGGAGTTCTCAACAGCAACAATGGTTTCCCTGATCATCCCTGTTGCTCTATGGCTAGCAGTAACTTTTGCAGTCCAACACAGATACACATTTTTTGCTAATACTGATGTACCAGAAAATAATTGCCTATTCTACTAGTCGGTATTCTTTCAGTTCAGAAGAGAGAAGACTTGCTACAGTGAATGCAAAATTGTCAGTCTATGTTCAGGATCCACCTGTGTATCAGTATGATGTCATATGATATAATGCATTTTGTTTTTCCTCTAGTTTTCCTTAAAGACGGGAATCTGTATAGTGCTCAAGCATTGCACTCAAAAAACATTGAGCAAAGAAGTTGTTAAAGAAAAAAAGCTTTAATACACATTTTCTTCATGCAACTTTTAGGTGAATTGCTCACAAATTATATCTCTGCCAGATCAAATTCAGTGCACAGTAAGGACTGTCCTTACAAGATGAGCCAAAGTTCTTTATAATAAATATTGTTGTCTGTGGAACTTAATTTCATCCTCAGATTGAAAGACCAGCTAGTGGCCAAGACAAATTAGTTCGGAGGAGACGAAAAAAAGTAAAAATAATAATTAAAAAAAAAACAACCCAGAAAAAAGATGTCTCTTCCACTTCAAGCATTTTGAGCATTCAGAGAGGACAATATCTCTGATTCTGCAAGAGATATTTTGCGTGGCTATTAAAAAGTTCTTTTAAAGACCAAAGTCAAGAGAATACTAGTGTGGAGGGAAATCATTCGTTAACTATTTTCTGGGTTTTCACAGTTAAACAATGACTGAGGCTGGAAGGGACCTCTGGAGGGCTTCTGACTCAATCCTTCTCTTCAGGGAGGGCTACCTAGAGCCAGTTGCCCAGGACCATGTCCAGAGAGCTTTTGAATACCTCCAAGGATGGAGACTTGACACCTCTCTGGGCAATCTGTGCCAGCGCTCAGTCACTCTCACAGTAAAAAAGTGTTTCCTGATGTTCAGGGGCTCATTGTCATGTCACAGAGGGCTGCTGCTAGCTTTCTTTCATAGAATGGCCTAGGCTGGAAGGG
>NW_009728994.1:0-40004 GCF_000703405.1 Apaloderma vittatum | reverse complement strand
GTAGTTGCCAGAGTCCTCCTTCTTGCCCTTTCTGAAGCCCAGAGTGACGCTGGCATTCTTCTAGTCCTCAGGCACCTCTCCCATCCCCATGAATTTTCAAAGATGATGGAGAGTGACTCAGCCACAACATCAGCCAACTCAGCACATGTGGATGCACCCCATTGTGGCCCATGTTTTTCTACGTTTTCAGTTTTTGTAATAGTTCTCTAACAAAATCCTCACTGACCAGTGGAGAATTATCCTCACTCCAATTTTGCTCCCTTACTTCTAGGGACTGGAATTCCTGAGGGCTGGCTTTACGGGTGAAGAGTGAGGCAAAGAAGGCATTCAGTAATTCTACCATCTCTGCGTTGTCTGTTATCATATCTCCTGCCTCATTTAGCAGTGGACTCACTCTTTTCCTACTCTTCCTTTTCTCATTGATGTATTTAAAGAAATTTTTCTTGTTTTCTTTCACTTCCCTAGCCAGACTAAATTCCAAGAGAGCCTTGGCCTTTCTTGTTGATTCTCTACATACTCTGGCCATATTTCTATAATTCTCCCAGTTAACTAGACCCCTTTTCCACTTACGGTAAATTTCCTGCTTCCATTTGAGTTTTTCCAGGAGCTCCTTGCCTAACCATGCAGGTCTTCTGCCTCCTCTACTTGATTTTCTTTCTGAGAGAGTGCATTTATTTTGATCCTGGTGTAGGTAGAGTTTGAATGCTGAACAGCTCTCTTGTGCCCCCCTAGCCCATGGGATACTGCTAAGTATATCTCTGAAGAGGACAAAATTAGCCCTTTTAAAGTCCAGGGTAGAAATTTTGCTTACTACCTTATTTCCTTCCTTAACAATACTGAACTCTAACATATCATGGTCACTACAGCCAAGACTGCCTCCAACCTTACCATCCGCAACCAGACCTTCTTTGTTTGTTAACGCAAGGTCCAGCATCGCACCTTTCCTCGTGGATTCTTCAAGCACCTACAGCAGAAAGTTATCCTCAATACACTGCAGGAACCTTCTGGACTGATTATGCTTGGCTGTGTGATCCTTCCAATTATTATCAGGGTGATTGAAGTCACCCATAAGCACCAGAGCACGTGATTTTGAGGCTACTTCCAGCTGCCTGTAGATCTTGACAACAACCTCTTCCTGCTTAGGTGGTCTGTAGTAGATAGCCACAGCAATATCTCCTATGTTTGTACAACCCTTAATTCTTACCCATAAGCTCTCAACACCCTCATCCCCTCCCACTGTTTTAAGCTCAATGCATTCTAATTGCTTACTCGCATAGGGAGCAACTCTACCACCACGTCTTGTCAGTCTGTCTTTCCTGAAAAGCACACAGCCATCTATTACCACATTCCAGTCATCTTGGCTATCCCACCATATCTCTGCTTGCAATGAGATCATAGCTCTTTGACTGCACCCAAATTTCTAGTTCATCTTGCTTATTCTCCATGCTTCTTGCATTGGTATACAGACACTTTAGAGGCTTAGTTGAGGAGCATCTGTTTCCATTGCTCATGCTGTGCGTGTTGGTGTGGATGCACTTGAGCTGGGCCATTGTTTTCACCCCCAACCCTGAAATACTTCACTCTGGCTTGCCTGTAGTGAGCCTGCTTTTATCTACTCCCCCCTTCGAACCTAGTTTAAAGCTCTTTCAATCAGTCCCACCAGCTCAAAACCAAGAATTCTTTTCCCTCTTGGAGACAGTCCCATTCCATCTGTTGCTTTCATACCTGGTGCCGTGTAAACTTCCCTGTGATCAAAAAAACCAAAATGTTGCTGGCGGCACCAGCCTTTGAGCCAAGCATTAATCATATGTGCTTTCCTGTCCCTTTCAGTATTCTTACCTGCTACTGAAGGGATTGAAGAAAACACTATCTGTGCTCCTGATCCTTCAAACAGTTGGCCTAGTGACTTAAAGTCCTTTTTAATCCTCTTTACACTCCTTTGCTTGATCGCATCGCTGCCAGCTTGGACAATGAGAAACAGGTAATAATCAGTGGGACATATCAGGCCAGGAGTTTCCAAGGGGGTCTTCTCTGGAAATTATTTCTTCATCTCAACAAAGTTCTGTTCTTCAGCCCTCTCCCCACTTATTTTGGATGATGGTAATTATTTAATATATTTGCTTTTTCCTTTGTCCTTCATCTCTAATTCCCTATAATCATTCTTAAGAGAATTTATCTTTCATTTCACTGTTGTTTACTTTCCCTAGCATGAAATCACATTATTTGTTCAGCATCCTGTTATTCAAAGATCATTATATTTTCTCTCTCCAAATCATTTCTTTGTTATTTTCACTTCCTCCCAGAGCAAGTCCCACCTACAAGTTATTAGATTCTGAGTAACTTTCAAATGCTTTTGATCAGTCTTTTATATTGTAGTTTACAACTTGGTCTAATCATATCAGTTTGTGTCTCATGCTGCCTTTTTGACAATCAGGACACTATTTATGAAATAAATGGATTATTTACATGACAATAACTTGTAACTAATTTGTGTTTTCTTTGTAATTTTTTAAGTTGTATGATTTATCAAAATCCTTCCTTGACAGCTGTCTCCTCTACAGTATAGAGAAAATGAGTGAAAATATACACTGTGATTATTTCTTTTTATCATGCTTTACAGACTAATGAAGCCACAATGAAATGACTGTTCCTGAAATTATATGAAATAGAGATAGGTCAGGCATAAATGATTTTGAAAAGGGCTAAGGTGTTTGGTCACAAGAACAATGCCTTAACTGCTAATGTAGTGAATTTAACCAACTCATCTCTCTTTTGACATTTGTGCAATGAAGATAAGCCTTGATTTTATTTCAATGAGCTTTCAGATCCAAGGATCAAATTTACAACATAAGAGTTTAAGAAGATTACTGGAGAAAAGATATTCTGGGAGTGTTTTCAATTTAGGTAAACTAACTCAAAGTTGTTTGAACATGCACTTCTGATAAGAACAACATTTATACGTTGGTTCAAATAAGCTTTCTCTGGAACATCTTGCAAAGATAACCACTGCTACTGTCATGGGATTATGACCGTCAGCTGCTAGTGACAAGCACAGATAGCCACAACCCTGTCCTATTCTTATTTTCAGTGTAACATCTTGGAAGACTGCAGTGAGAGTGGTTCTCAGTCCTTCTGTATTGCTGTGCCTCCTGACGACACAGAATGGTTGAGCCTGTAATCATTTTGAGTTTTAACCACAGCAAGAAGAGTTTTCCTGACTGTACTTCATAATCACAACCAGTTCCTGGAAAGCAGTCTCTCCCTTATCACCACAAACTTGATTGATGGTTCATGACCAAGTGAGGGACTTCATGGGGATGCAGGTAATCAAAATGTCATTATCAGTGTAATATTGCCAGTTTTTGTTACTGGGATGAAAGTAACTGGCAAGTTTTTCTAATTTAACCTTTATTACCTGTCACTACCATTAAAATTGGTAGGTGTGAGCTTCCAATTATTCTGCTTCATCTCATTTCCTCTTCATCTGCCATACATTTTCTCAAAGTCTAATACTAAGTGCCTTGCTCTTCACTGAGCTTCTCAAAACTCATTATATTGTCCCAATGCACTATGAGTATGTGGCAGACAGACAGCTTGGTGCTCTTGGCTGCTTGCTTGGGCTAATATACCTTTTGTTCTCTTCATCTCACTTAGTATAGACAAGTGTTCACGGAAACTCTTAATCTCACAGAGTCTAAACTGATGTTTACCAGCTTACTCAGCCTCAAAAGCAAGACCATGACTGAGCATCTGCCCCTCTAGGTAGTGATACTCTTATTCACATCTGCATTTCAAAGTACATTAACTCTTTACCTTGTTAAATATAACAGATATATGGATGGCACCTGTAAGATTTGATTATAATGTTGGTCTCTGAATTGGCTTTGGCTGGGACGGTGTTAATTTTCTTCATAGCAGCCCATATGGTGCTATAATTTGGATTTATAACCAAAACCGGTGTTGGTAACTGAGGGATGCTTTCTCGATTGGTCAGCAGTGGTTACACAGCATCAAGACCTTTTTTGCTTTTCATTGCCCTGCCAGTGGGTAGGCTGGGAGTGCACAAGAAGTGGGAGGAGACACAGCTGAGACAGCTGACCTCAGCTGGCCAAAGGGATATTCCATACCATATGACATTATGTTCAACAATAAAAGCTGGGGCATGAAGGAGAAAGAGGAGATGTTTGCAGTTACAGTTTCTGTCTTTCTGAGTAACCATTATGCACGAGGAAGCCTTGCTTCCTCAAAGATGAGAAGTAATGAATGAATTCCTTGTTTTGTTTTGGTTACACACAACTTTTGCCCTACCTGTTAAAGCATCTTTATCTCAAACCATGGATTTTCTCATCTTTACCATTCCAATTCTCTCCCCTACCCCACTGAGTGTAAGTGAGCAAGCATCTGGATGGAGCTGGGTTTCTCACTGGGCGTCTCCAACCAAAGACTCCTCTACGATACCCGTGGCACAGCTCCATTTATTTTGGAGTACAAAACAGAAAAGGATGTGACCTTTGAACATGGCGCACAGGTGTTGTGACAGTATGGGAGACCACAGAGCATGTCACAATGTCTTTCGAGTGCAGGGCATGCAGGGTTAATCCAGAAAAGGAATAGGAATAAGGACAAACATGCTGATCACGTATATACTGACTTACCAAAGTGAGTCTGCAGAAGGACCATTAAGGTGATGAAGGATTTGCAACATCTTCAATATGAGGAGAAAGGCTGAAAGAGGTGGGACTAATCAGGCTGCAGCAAAGATGGCTCAAGGGAATCTTACCAATGTGGATAAATATCTTACAGCAGGAAATGAAGCTGTGAGAGATAGACTCTTCTCTGTGGCATTCAGTGATGGGTCAAGAGACAATGGGCTATTTTGTCATATTGCTCTTTTTTTCCCGCAAAAAAAAGGCTGCAGCAAAGATGGCTCAAGGGAATCTTACCAATGTGGATAAATATCTTACAGCAGGAAATGAAGCTGTGAGAGATAGACTCTTCTCTGTGGCATTCAGTGATGGGTCAAGAGACAATGTCATATTGCTCTTTTTTTCCCACAAAAAAAAAGTGTAATATTTTAACTGTTATCATTTAGTGATACATTTTCAATAATGTTATGCAGAATATTTATGTAAGCTATCCCATGTTCCTTCTCAGTAGGGACAGTGCGGCAGATGCATCCCCCTAGTCTGGGATGTCTCCCCTCACAGCAGTTGCCGTGCAGATTTCAGAGAAACTGCTGGAAGTTTCTGGCTAGTTTGAGTTTAGCCTAAGGGTACACTCAGGAAGCTGGCTGGCAGCCAATGGGAGGCTGAGATGGCTTTGATTGACCACAGCTCAGATTTGACTGAGCTTTAAAACAGAGTCCTGCTGGGGGCGTGTTGGAGTCACCCCTTCAGAGCAGCAGGTCCTGCAGTCGGGGCAGAGCCTCCCCCTTGGTTTGGGATGCCAGCCAAGGTGACTCCTCGAGGTTGAGAACCCTCAACTTTGTATAGGTGAGTGTATTTATGACCCAGATCACTGTTCTTTGTTAAGAGTTAGGTGTAGTACAGTAGCTGCTCTTCTCAACTGATACCAGAACTTGCAAACTGGGGGGAGTTTTCATTTCTTAAATAAATCCAATTTAATTTTGTGTGTGGATTTTTCTGAGAATGGGTGCACTCTTCACAGACAGGTAGCTCTTTTGGTTCCCTTCTCCCTTGTTTTACTACAATTTTTTTCTAGCAGGGGGAGGCTCTGTCACAGAGAAATTCTTGGCCTTCACAGATCATCTGGAACTCAAGACAGTTCAACTTCCAGCTGTTCTTTTCAGGTGAAAAAAAAAAATCAGTTCTACAAGCCAAATGAAATATACCGAAAAGCCTATTTTTAAACTTAAAAACCTATTTTCCTGGAAATTGTCCAGCCTGTTCTATTTATCAACACATTAATTGAACTGACCACTAGAGGGGGACATACTGTGAAGGCCTTGCCATAAATACCGTATTTCTGTGCAGAGTTGACAAATGTGATATAAATACACAGCTAGCAAATAATTTAAAACATGAAGTGTCTGCTGTCAGTGTTGCTTGTTTTTCTTTTTTTCCTTTGGAGTTTAAAAAAAACCACCCTAACTACTAGCACTTTTTAGAATCAAATAACTATCCTTAGAACAAAGTCATCATTGTTCCAAGGTGCTCTGGAAAGAAAGTTTAATGTTTTATTTTCATCATGGTTGAAACTTTGTACTCTTTTCTTCCTTTTCGGTTCATGCTGGTCTCATACAGATGATGCTGAAATATCTTGATCTGAAAAAAAATACAAGCTGAATGTATATGAGTTTTGTTGTTGTACAAAAAGCAGAGATTTCACACACACACACCAAAAAAAAACCAAGATAAAATGGAAATAACAGAATTGAGAAAAAAGAATTTTATATTTTTTAATTGGGAGGTTTATGAATAAGATAATAATCAATATAGATAAATAAGGAAGAAAACAAAACAAAACAAACCAGAAAGGTAATGGTTAAAATCCATCTGATATGCAGTCTAGCCTTCTTAGCATGGACTATGACACTAATTTATCTCCATAGCTGTATAGAATGAACTATTCTATCACTATGTGATAAAAGTAAATAAATAAACTACCAGCCTCATATTCTATTGTCACAAAATCTGGATGTAATACAAACTTAATTCTTCGTAGTCATGACTGTGCTGATAACACCAAGGTCACGGGTTCGATCCCCATTCAGTCCCCATGTGTTGCCCGATCTAGTCGAGAGGCATCCCTGCTCATGACAGTGAGGCTGGATTAAACGATCTCTAAGGTCCCTTCCAGCCTAGGCCATTCTATGATTCTATGATTCTATGACTCTACGACCATTAACAGCTCTGTGGGTTTGGACAGGTTTTTAAATGCAACCACAGCACTAGAGCTAACTGCATGCTCTGGTTTGTTGATGCGTTTGAGCCTCAAGACTAATTTCTCTGCTTCGTTTTGAAGGCAGGCAGCTTAAAAAAAGGCATACTGATCCTTTTCCTTTTCCACCTGCCCTTATCCACCTTGTAATGGGCAGGAGATCCTACAGTCATGCAGTGAAGTACATTTTGACAGCCACTACCACTAAGATGTGATACCACAACGTATTTTTGGCAATGTATTTTTTTTGCACCTTAAAGGAGGTAATTTTCCAAATCATTGTTCAAAACCATGATGGAGCTAAATGTTCTTTCTTACAGCCTGATGATATTCCCTGTGCTATCATTGTATCAAAGACCCTTTTTGTTACCCAGGGAAGAAAGCAGCAGCTGAGCATGAATGAGCTGTTTGTGTGGGGATCCAAATGGATGATCATGGTATGGTTGTAATCAGCTTGTGGCTGGCAGCTGCTGGGTGATGTCACACGTAGCCGTGGTCGACATGCAGCCAGCTGGGAGCAATCGTGTTGCCAGGCAGCCCATTGCTACTCAAAGGCTTGTCAAGAGAAACGTAATTGCTTGTTGCCCTTCAGAAAGGCTACACAGAAAGGCTGGCTAAAAATGCCAGCTCTGCTGACTGAGCAGCAGGTCTGGCTTAAGTCTGAGGACGAAAAATAACCTCCCACCTGGATTGCCTGTTCATAAAATTTTCCAAATAGCGGAAACAGAGTTTTGACTGCCTGCTAAACTACCTTGCTAAATTCCTCCTCCAGTTCTCTTCCATCACTGCAATCCCATAAGGCATATCCCTGACCTAGCTCGGATACAAAGCCTGTTTGATTTGCTAGTCAGATCCCAGACTCAGTTGTTTACTCTTGCTCTGCTGCTCAAAGTCTGAAAACAGGTAAGCCAACAGAGTTTGACCTGCTCTGGACCACCTCCACTCCCTCCCAGCTATGAAAGCTGTGATCTACAGCGATGCTTTGGTGGACTCTGATCCCATTCAACTTGCAATGGTTAAGACTTGGGTTTTGCGAACAAAAAGCTTTAATTTATGGAACAGGTTTCTGCAGGAGTCCAGGGCAGCATGTACAGTTCTGCCTTCACTGCCTTGTGCAAGAGCAATCTGACCTTCCCAGAATTTTCACTGGCCCTTTGCACCTGCTCACAGCAGTGAAAAGCAGCAATCCAGCTGCTGTCAGTCAAAGGCTTCTTGAAAGTGGAAAAGTTATTTCACAGAATGAGATACATGAATGAAGCAGAAGAATCCGTTTTGCAGGATCAGTGTAATGACTCCTCCAATCCAATACTTAGTCACTTTGTTCGATCTATATGATGTGACAAATTAATAAATATTTGTGTATGGACCTTGAGACTTGTCTCACCGTTGCCCACTTCACTGAGTAATTATGAAGCTAATCTTTCTCCTCCCTCTCCTGGGAGATACATGACACTGTTCAGAGGCCATCTGTCACTACAAGGAGTGCACTTTGCAGGCGGTATCTGGGGTGGAGCAGTTCAGAAAGAAGTGCGAGCACATGCAAAGCACTCAGGTTGCAGAAGTTCGAGCATTTGACGGATTTTTCTGATTCCCATGAGAGGGACATCATGTTGCAACAGGACAAGACTGTGAGGTGTCCTCTCCCTGAGGAAGATGGAGTAACATGGACAAAGTGTAATGCACAGACCACAACCCTCATCCCCATCTGCACCATCAAGGGAGGAGGTAGCTGGGAAGAGTGGAGCAGTGGAGGGAAGGTGTTCTTGAGATCCGACTGTATTTATTTTCTTGCTGTTCTACTCTGATCTAATTGATTGATAAACCAGTGGTAGTTCTGTTGACTAAATTATATTGATGTTTCCTCCCCAAGTCCACTCTGCTTTTTTTCCCCATGGCCATAAGTGGTGAATGAACCCTCCCTGTGCTTAGTCTTGACCCTTGACCCTTTAGCTGCATTTTCTCCCTCCCATCCCATAAAGAAGGGGTCTAGGAGCGAGCGAGTGGCTACATGATTCTTTGTTGCTGGCTGAGTGAGCTCAAATCAAAACAGAGAAAAACAAGGATTCTCGTCTGTTGTCAGTCACAGGCAGTAATGGCTATTATTCGTTGTGGTAACAAATTTGCTTTTGTTGGTTTATCAGATATACAAATTCTGTTCTCAAATGAGAGCTAGAGGCCAGGCAGGATGCAGTGAAACTAAAAAGACACTAGCCACCTGTGTTTGGACAGCTGAATCCAGTCCCATATATCCAGCAAAACTCAAAACTATCAATTGCCAGTAAGAATAAACAAATCACAAGAAAATAATAGCCTAAAGTATTGTGATCTCCAGTTTTCACTTCAGCAGAAGGTGTCAGCCCCTTTGATATAAGGCAATCCGGGGAAGCCTAAAAAACCCACAACACAGAAAAGCTGTGATCTTTCCACTGCCCACAATTCCTAGTCAGGAGCATCCCAGTCACAATTAAATATTCTCTGAACATCATATTATGTTAATGTATTAATGACATGTAAATGTTTTCAGATAAAATACACTCATGTAAATTTGTTGGCTCTGAACTTCTTTTATTATGACAGAGCAGTGTGTTTGATCTGGGCACAAAGCAAATTAACATTTTCAGAACTTATTAGTATGTGTGAACATCAGGCAAAGGTGACAAATCAGTTTGGTAGAATTCCGTTATTTTAGGCCGAAAAGTCAGTCATTTGAGTGATTTGGGATGCCTGATCCAAAGCACTCTGCAATCTGTGAGAGTTCTGCCAGTAACTAAAAAGAAATTTAGGTCAGATCCTTGGACATGGTGGCTAATGCAGTGACAAAACACAGAATGAAATTTAGACTTGAATTGTCAATAGATATATGGAATTATCAGCTGAAATTGGTTCAGTGGTATCAAGTCGTCTAATTGTCCTTTTGTGTAACACTCATGGTAGGATCCTTCCCTTCGGTATAACGAGTCTCTAGTGCTTTATTTTAATTGTTCAATAAATTTCAGAGAAGCAATAATTAACATGGTCTGTTAAATATAATCAGTTACTTATTTCTAACCAACTGGAGAAAAAAAAAGAAAGAAACTTTACTCAAGTGCATTATTAAGCAGTACTTCCTACTAATCCTCTATTTGCTAAATCTTATGGACTCTTCACAAATATTTGCTCTATGCAGACAAATCTTGATTTCTTCATGATTCTTTGAGAAAATATTGTTTAATATGCAATGAAAAGACGTATCACAATATTTGGTAGCAAATATTTTGTGCCTTTGGATTTGAGGAGTAAAATTATTACATTGATAAGAAAACATATTTGATTTATGTTTGTTGTTGATGAACAGGCATTGATGACCTTGAGGTTCTTTATCTCTGTGAAAGAATAGATAACAGTACTAGAGGAAATGGTACATAAATTGCCATAAATTGCTATTACCTAATTAAAAATATCTGAGATTTGGAGAAGAGAGATTAGTCATGTTTTAAAGTAAATATAAATATTTGACATATTTTGTTAATGTTTGGGGAAAAAAATAAAAAAACTAAAATCGAAGAACAGAACATGTTTGAATTAATGTGGATGAGCCAAATAGCTCACGTATGCTGCTCAGCAGAGCATAGGAAGCAGTCCCTGAACTACCAGTGACCTGAAACAGCCCATCCAAAAGAAGCAGTACAATACATCTTGTGGAATTACATAGGTCCTCTTTATATCCATTAAATTATGCTCTCACATCACCCAGTCCAAGTACTCTTGGTCTCTAAGAGAGGCGGTTACTTTGAGATATGCTGTTCTGAGCTCAGCCTGCCTTTAGGTGCAGAGTCAAGCCAGATGTCCTCAATCAATCTCCACCACAAAATACCAACATATCTAGAGTCATCATGTTGCTACTCTTATCTGTTTTATTTCCTTCGTGTTAGAATCATAGAATGGTTTGATTTGGAAGGGACCTTAGAGACTATCTAGTTCCAACCTCCCTGCCAGGGGCAAGGATACCTCACCCTAGACCAAGTTGCTCAAAGCCCCATCCAACTTGGCCTTTAACACTTCCAGGATGATTGATCCACAACATCTCTGGGCAATGTGTTTCAGTGTCTCACCACCCTCATAGTAGAGAATTTCTTCCTTACATCTAATCTAAATCTACTCTCTTTCATTTTGAAGCTGTTACCCTTTCTCTTATCACTACACTCCATAAGGTTCTCTCCCATTTTTCCTGTATAACCCTTTAAGTACTGGAAGGCTGCTATAAGACCTTCCTGGTTCTCTTCTCCAGCATGAACAACCCCAACTCTATCTAAGTCTGTTCTCGTAGAAGAGGTAGTCCAACCCCTGATCATCTTTGTGGCCTTCTCTGAACTTGCTCCAACAGGTCCATGTCTTTCTTGTGTTGGAGGCCACAGAGCTGAACAAAATACTGTGAGTGGAGTCTCTCCAAAGCAGAGTAGAAGGGGAAAATCATCTGCCTCAACCTGCTGATCACATTTTTCGTGATGCAGCCCAGGATGTGGTTGGATTTCTGGGCTGTGAGCATACATTGCTGGCTCATATTCAATTTTTCATCCACCAACACCCCCAAGTCCTTCATTGCAGGGTTTGTCTCTATCTGCTTGTCACTCAGCCTGTATTGATACTGAGTGTTTCCTCAACTCAGGTGCAGGATCTTGCACTTGGCCTTGTTGAACCTCACGAATTTTGCATAGGCCCACCTTTCAAACCTGTCAAAGTCTCTCTGGATGTCATCCCTTCCCTCCAGTGTGTCAACCACACCCCACAGCTTGGTGATGTCAGTGAACTTGCTGAGGGTCCATTCAATCCTAATGTCCATGTTGTTGACAAAGATATTAAATAACATCGGTCTGAATATTGACCCCCGAGGAACAGCACTCTTCATTGATCTCCACTTGGACATTGAGCCACTGACTGACAATTTTTGAGACCATCCAGCCAACTCCTTATTCATCCAGTGATCTGTTTTCCCCGTGTCATCACTTGCACAATAAGATATGTAATCCATACTTTATTCCAAATGAATGAGTAAAGCTATTAATTGTGGTAGGACTTCAGGCATGTTTTTAAGTTTCAGGACCAAACTTATTATCTCTTTTTTCCTTGCATCCTGTTCTCAGATAAATTGCAAGCTGTTTGGTGCATATGTCTTCTTCCATCAAGATGGCATGTCCCACAAGGAAACATGCTTGTCCAAGCATGTCTTCCAACAATTGTGTGACTAATAAAAATAAAAGAAGAGTAATGACAGGAATCACAACTCTATTTCCCTGTCTTTCCCCCTTCAGCTCTTCCATCTCTTTACAAGTTCTAAGTTAGATTCTTAAACAAAAGAGTTTTAGACAAAGATGAAACTAATGAAACCCTACTTCAGTTGCTTAGGGAAGTCTTGGGCCAATAGAACCTGATCCTCATAGGTGACCAGACATTTGCTGGGAAAACAACACAGCAAAGTCAGACATCAGGTTCTTTGAACGCATTGAGGACTTCTTCTTGCTAAAGATGCTGGATGTGCTGACTCAGAATATCACAATGCTGGATTTACTACTCACAGACTGAGGAGATATACTTGACAATGTAACTATCAATAATAGCCTTGAATACAGTGACGGCATTGTGGAGTTTAAGATCCTACTTAGCACACTGAAGACCAGTTGTAGGACAAAGACTATGGATTTTAGAAGAGCCAGCTTCAACACACTCAGAGCTTAGCTGCAAAGGATGTCATGGGAAGTATCCATGGAGGGAAAAGAAGCTGGGAGTTGTTCAGCCTCCTGGAAACACAAGAACAGTCCATTCTCTACCAAGGGAAAAGAAGAAGGCAGAGCAAGAGACCACTCTAGCCTAAAAAAAAGCTTTTAGGTATGCTTAAAGACAAAAAAAAATCCCATAACAACTGAGGAGAGGCATCCAAATAGCTATGGGGGACTACAAGAACCTTGCTAGGGCATGAAAACATGAAGTTAGGAAGGCTAAGGATGACCTCGAACTGAAATAGGACAAAGATTTCAAGAACAACAACAAAGAGTTTTCCAGATATCTGAGTAGGGAGAAGAAATAGCCCCATTGCTAAACAGGACGGGGAAACTAGTCACTACTAATGCCGACAAGGCAGAGGTTCTTAGTACTTTCTTTGCCTCTGTCTTTGTTGCCATAGCTGGACCCCAGATCACAGGATCAAGTAGCTATAACAAAACATGTTGACCCACCAGTAGAGGAGGAAAAGTTGGTCCACGGTCTCTTGCAAGGGCTCAATCCACATAAATTGATCAGCCTGGACAGAATCCACCCCAGGGTGTTAAGTGGCTGACACTGCTGCAGGGCCACTATCTTATAATCTTTGAAAAGTCATGGTGATTAGAAGATACCTCTGACAAAGAAGACAAATGTCATACCTATCTAAGCTATAATATTTGGGTCAAAAGAGGACCCAGGAGACTGTAGGCCCATTAGTCTAACTTCAGTTCATGCCAAAATAATAGAATAAGTCATTCTAGAAATTACCACTGTCTAAATTAAGCACATGATTGGGAAAAGCCAATAGGGATTTACCAAAGGCAAATCAAGCCAGACTAACCTGATGACCTTCTACAACAAAATAACATTCTCTGTTAGCACTGTGAGAGCAGTGGATAATGTTTACCTGGACTTCAGGAAAATGTTCAACACTGTTTCAAAAAGCTAATAGCTGCCTTCCAATACCTGAAGGGAACCTACAGGATGTCTGGGGAAGGACTTTTTACAAGAGTGTCCACTGACAGGACAAAAGGAAATGGGTTTAAATTTAAATGGGTTTAAGTTTAAATGGGTTTAAGTTGAAGGAGAATAGATTTAGACTGGATCCTAGGAAGAAATTCTTCAGTATGAGGGTGGCAAGACTTTGGAATAAATTGCCCAGAGATGTTGTGGCTGCCCCCTCCCTGGAGGTGTTCAAGGCCAAGTTGGATGGAGCCTTGAGTAACCTGATCTAGTTGAGAGGTGTCCCTGCCCATGACAGGAAGGTTGGACTAGATGATCTCTAATGTCCCTTCTAGCCTATGCCAGTCTATGATTCTTCCTGAAAAAATGGGAAGATACAGATTGGATGGGTGGTCTGCAAGATGGGTAGGAAATGGGTCATACTCAGAGAGTGTTGATCAATGTTTTTTGATCAATCTGACAGCCTGTGACAAGTAGGATCCCGCAAGAGAGGTACTGGGCACTGAGCCCCACATCTTCATAAATTGTTTGGGTGATAGCATTAAAAGCAGTCAGTACTGTGTTTACTTCTGGTCCCTACAATTCAAAAAAGATGGGATAGACTCGAGAGAATCCTAAGGAGGGCCACAAAGATGATCAGAGGGCTGGAGAACCTGTGCATGAGCTGAAAGAGTTTGGTCTTTCCTCCTTGGAGAACAGAAGGCTCAGGAAGGACCTCTTCACAGTATTCCAGTACTTAAACAGTGGCTATGATGACGACAGAGGCTTTCTCTTCACAGGGAACCACATGGGGAAGACAAAGGGCAATGGATACCAGTTGCACCAAGAGAGGTTTCATATTGGTATAAGAAATATTTTTTCTGTGATGAGAACAATTACTAGAACAACCTGCACAGGGATATGATAGAGTCCACATCGCTGTATGTTTTCAAGATGCATTTGGACAGGATTCTTAGATAATCTCATCTATGCTCCCTTTCCCACCAAATCGTATAACAGACGATCTTTCAAGGTCCCTTCCAACCTGGGCTGTTATTTGATTCTATGTCAAAATAGTCTCATGCCTTCCCTAACCAACATTGTTTTACTGTATCTCTAAAAAGAGAGAAGGGATAGAAGGAATCAAAAGCTTATATCTGAAAATTTTTCAAACTCTATGAATTCCAGTCTTTGAAAGAAAATTCACAGCATGATTTGAAAGCCTGTCCTTTGTTATAAAAATACTGTGGGAAATGTCTAGTTCTTTACAAACTTATTATTTTATCTCAAATAAAGGAAGTTAAATTAATAGCAATAATGATAGCAATTTTAGGTAATAAAATTATCATTTTTAAATAACATTACTTCACCTCTAATTCTAGCAGATTCTCCTTCAATACATATGTTTATATATATTTATGTCAACTCTGTTGAGAAATCCAGCCAAGTTCAGTAACAGAGGTATAATATTTATAATATTTGTACTTGAGATTACATCAGTGTTTCCACTAAAAGCTCCTTAAGAAATTGCTGCAGAACTATCTTTAGCTTGTCTTAAACATAAATATTTTTTAAATATTCAAAATATTTTTTATCATACTATTTTATGAGATGAATAAAGTCTTTTGGGCCATACAATGTAAAAGCACATTTCCATCTTCTGTGTTCCTAACGTTATTTTACTTTTCTGCCTCAAGTTATGATGTCACCAGCTCTAACAACTCATAAAGACATCCCTCTTGCTCAGTTACTAACACTCCAACCTTGCTAGCATTTGATTTCTTATCAAGAATACTCTTTTGAAGAGAACCTCTGAAGATACTCCTCAGTATGCTTTGGTTCATATGAATATGTTTTGGTTTTTATCCGGGGGTGCTTTGTGCATGCACAATACATTCCTTTTAGACAAAACTAAACTAGAAGATCTGCTTCAGGACAGTTCTCAAGCAACAGGCATGCATTTAGTCCATGAATTTATATCAAGGCAGACTCGAATAAAAGTCTTGAAAACCAGAATGTGTGGACCTCAGACTATCTTCATGAACTGTTTCACTTCTCAGATCTCCTTCTACTGCACCACACTACTTGTTAACACGGAAACAGCCCTTGGACAAAAGCACATAATATATATAAGATCCTTATCTCACGTTCTTTTCCTCTTGAAAATCAATGGGCATCTTGTCAGTTTATATCATGCTGTCTCATTTAATCAGCTCTAGTGATACTGGAAAAATATGCTGAACTCCCTAAACAGCAAATATTACAGACCTTGTCTTGCTAGGTCGATATATATAAAGGACCAGATATTGTTCCATTTAATTCAATAAATACTTTACCATTGATTTTCATGCATAAAAAACAGAGCTTCAACATGAGAATATTGTTGATCTCTCATCTAAATTTTAATGAATGATTAAAAATAGAGAAGCTGAACTGAAGGGAAACTATCTGTCCTGTTTCACATAAAGAATCAATTGAACCAGGTCAAAGAGAATCTAGGTAATATGAACATTAAAATTGTATTAGTATTAATCTTTGTTAGAAAGTGACCATGAGACAAAATTTTTTGTTGGAAGAATAAAAGCGGAACACCAGAGGTCAGCATAAAGTTTTCCTTTAAGAAAGTACTTAACCAACAGCTCTGTTTTCAACACATGCTTAATCCTTTTGAGTTCAGTGACTTAAGTCTTTCCCTCAGTAAGGAACAAATTCTGAATTAGGGCCCAACAATCTTAATTCTGTGAGTAGTGCTGGCTTAGGCCAAAGCCCATGACAGACAACACAACTGTGTTGCAGAAGAATCAGCACATGTTGGGCAAGGCAAATAGAGCTAATCAGCATATTTATTTTTTCAAGATGTTTCACTCCTCTAAAAATAGAAACATAGGATGGAGGTAGGTATATTACAAACTAGTATGTCTATAGTACACAAATTATTGAAATAGGTAATGCTGGTGGAATGCTGATGTCACACAACAGAATAAAAACACCGTGTCTCTAATATATTGTAATGTTTAATAAAATAGATCTCTTTTTTGAGAGAAGAAGGAGAATAAAGGGAAAATGAATGACCTAATGAATCTCTCATATTGCCCTTTGGACCAAATCCATTACTTGTTTTGTCAGCTCTAAAACCACAATAATTTTCAATGGCCAAGCACACTGACTGAAACATCTGAAGACCTACAGCCCTTAAGAGAGAAGGTCAGGGGTTTGGAATACAGTTACTATAATATATTTATTCTTTTCAAGCTTGATCCGTTTGTGGAATTGCTTACTTTAGCCTGATTTGTCTCTTGGGAAATTAAGATTCTCAATTTTTCAAGAGTAAAACAGAGTTTTGAGGGAATTACATATCCTAGCACGTAAGAGGGGATTTCTGGAGGAGACTGTATTTGAAAGAATCAAATTAGAAGATCAGGTGACCTACATAAGTGAGCATTGCACATAGACAGGCCTGAAGCAACCCAACTAGTTATAAATTATATCCTGCAGAATTCCAGAGAAGTAACCAAACCTACCCTTTTATAGCAAGCAGGGAAGAAAATGACATGTTCATGCTGTTCAGTGATTCCAATGTTCATGAGCTGTTAGGGATTACTGAAGCAGATACTGCTCACTTTGCAAGTGAGAGGTCTGATGTAGTATGGAAGACATATTCCTGGCCCTCTAGCTGTGTACATGGAAATAATAATTTATAAAAGTTCCTTTTTGACTTACCTGCCTCTCAACATTTAAGGTGATGCTGAAGGAGAATCCATGTACATCTATCCAAACAAAAAACTGCTTCAGGGCAGATATCTCAGCCCTTGGCTACCTTTATTTGGCTAAGTACTTAACAGTATTCTTGTGCTTTGTTGAGTTATGTTATGTAATGTTAAGACTATGTTGACCAAGTACATTATTATCTTGTAGGAAGAAAAAAAGATTGTTACTAATGGAGAATATTTTTTAGAAAATGAGCATTAATCAGATACTGCTGCATGGCATAGTTGTCTACTAGAATATTCATAAAAACTATACATTAGGCAATTTTCTATTTTTGCTATATGTTTGAAGGGTGTTTTTCATACACTTTTGTAAAAGCCTACCAAAATCATCTCTGCATTATTCTCCAGTATATTAATTTGCTTTCACCTATTCTAAGCAGAGCAGAGGTAAATTGCTTGCCCTTCAAATTATGGAAGAATAAATCTGGTGTTGTTACAAAGAGAAAATTCACATGAATGTGTTGGAAATCCGGTCTGCTCTCCACTGAAATGTGTGTTATTCACAGGAGACCTCCAAAAGCAAACCAATGTGTGAAAAAGAACCTTTAGTATGGAACACTATCTGAAAGAATTGTCAGGACAATTTAGCTGGTCCACAGTGACAGATGCAAAAAAAAAAAAAAGACAAAACAAAATAAAACAACACAGAAAACAACCAATCAACTAACCAAAAAGACCCCCATAAAACTCCATGCAATTAGAAAAAAGGGTTGAGAAAAAGAAGTAAAAAAATAATAATAAAAAAAAAGAAGAGAAAACTGAAATATAAATCAATCTAATGTGAGCAAGGGAGGAGGTATTAGTAGCTGAAGTAATGCCTCAGTGACAGACAGATGTGTAGTAGAGCTGCTTTATGCCTCTGAGGCCACCTTGCAAGGTAAAAAATGTTCCCACACTAAACATTTCATCAAGATGAATAACAGATGCCCTCTTTCTTACGCTGTCCAGAATACTGTAATTTGGTTGGTGAAAGGATGACTGAAGACACAGTGCTACCTGGCTCCTGTAGGTTGCTTTGGAGACAGCTGTTGCTGTTTTCCTAAGAGAAGAAAATGGGCTGCTGGTGGATTGTCAATCATCTTGGGTTACAAGGTCTCCAAGACAGACAGTCAGGATCATTCATTCTGAACCTCAGTCACAACATGAGTAGCCACTGCCTTGTTTCTGTTTGGCTGCAATGATCTTACTTGGGGCAAATTTATCAGATATCTTGCCTGCCAGATCCTCTTCGTAAATATATGACTCCTAGTGCCTCACACACATGTTGATACATGATGTGCTACCCCTGGATGATGATAGATTCAAACACAAGTCCCAAAATCGTTTTTCTTCCTTCCTGTGAGGACAGGGATCTACCTCTGTATTTAGTATTAATCAGAGGGAGCATCAGTCAGGCAGTGGCTACAGAAACTGCCTTGAGCTCTTAAACTCGATACATTGTGTAATAATTCAGATGGAGAGGAGAAACGTTGAACAGATAACTTTGTCTGGCATGTCATGTACACACTAGTATCTAGCATAATTGTCCCTGTTTTTTTTTTCTGTTTCATTTGTGTATTTAGGGCTGGTTATGCCACCAAATGCCCACCATGGAATTAGAGCCTTCTCACCCACTATCATCTTAAAATTCCTTCTAATGATGCGTATATACAGACAGGATTTTGTCTTAAAGGGAAAAAAAAAAAAGTATACTTTGGAAGACTGTAGTATCAGAGAGTTATTCATTGACTACTGGACTGGCAAGGAGTGCTGTTTACTGTGGAGGGTTTGATGATTTTAGTTTCATAGAATAATAGAATGCATTGGGTTGGAAGGAACCTCTAAGGGTCATCTAGTCCAAGTCCACAGTGAGCAGGGACGTCTTTAGCTAGATTAAGTTGCTCAGAGCCCCATAGAGCCTGACCTTGAATGTTAACAGGGAAGGGACATCACCGCTCTGTGCAACCTGCTCCAATGTTTCACCACCCTCACAGTAAAGAACTTCTTCCTAACATCTAATCTAAATCTATCCTGCTTTGGTTTAAAACCATTACCCCTTGTCCTATCACTACATGCCGTTGTGAACAGTCCCTCCCCAGCTTTCCTGTAGGCTCCCATCAGGTACCGGAAGGCTGCTCTAAGGTCTCCCTGGAACCTTCTCCAGGCTAAACAAGCCCAACGGTCCCTCAGCCTGTCCTCATAGGAGAGATGCTCTATCCCTCTGATCATTTTTGTGGCCCGCCTCTAGACCTGCTCCAAAAGTTCCATGTCCTTCTTGTGTTGAGGGCTCCACAGCTGGACACAGAACTCCAGGTGATCTTTCATCAGAGCCGAGCAGAGGGGCAGAATCACATTTCTTGACCTGCTGGCCGTGCTGCTTTTAATGTAGCCCAGGATGCGATTGGCCTTCTGGGCCGCAAGTGCACATTGGTGGCTCATGTCCAGCTTTTCGTTCACCAGGAGCCCCAAATCCTTTTATGCAGGACTGATCTCTTGTTCATCATTCCCCAGCCTGTATTGATAATGAGGGTTGCTCTGTATTAAGTGCAGGACCTTGCACTTGACCTTGTTGAACCTTATGAGGTTCACATGGGCCAACTTCTCCAGCTTGTCCAGGACTCTTTAGACGACATTCGATGGAATGCTTCTGCCATGCCGACCACACCACTCAGCCTAGTGTTACCATTGTTTGGGGATTTTATTATCCTTTTTAAAAAACAAAACAAAACAAAACCAAGCCAACTATTTCTTTTAGATAGCATCTTTGATTCCATTTTCTTTCTTGATAACCTCCCCAAATTAACTGAAAAATTAAGATTTCTCTTTTTCTTTTCTCTTACCTTAAAAGAAACTAAGTCCCACACATTTGACTTAATAAAGCATATTCAGGAAAACAAAAAACAGTAATGAAATTGTTTAGAAAAAAAATAGAACTTTCAAATAGCTTAGAGTGTCTACTGGTCTCCTGACCATGCAGAAATGCCTGGTTCAAATGTTGGCATTTATGTATCACAGATTGAAAGTTAATTGTCGTGAATCACACTGTGGGCACTTGGTAGTGCCAGATCTTTTAATGAGGGCCCAGCTTATGGAGAATTATCTGCTTGATTTCCTAAGTGGAAGGACTATGAAACAAATTTGGAGGAGCAGGATGAAAGAAGTAGTTTTTTTCTGGTGTGTTTCTAGTAATACACAGAAGAGTGTAGCTCATTACAATAACTTTGTGAAGACATTCCTTTCACATTATTTTTCATTTACCAATACTTTAGATTGTGGGATGCCATCAGGTAGCACCATTGGCATATACAAGCAAGATTAATCCTATATATCAGGCATTTTTGGTAAGCACAGTAATCTTGGCTTTAGGTCAGCAATAGAGGAAAGTGGAATAAACTCCTTCTCTAAAAGACATCTTCTGGGTGATTGTTTCTGCCATTTACTGGAAAGGCAAGTTGGAGTGATTGACCTTCTAATTCAGGTACCAATACTGCGTATAAGTTATACAGATTTACCTTGGCAACAGAGATGAAGACATTGTGAGAATCTTACCTGTCTATATCTGCATTTAAAGGCAAGGAGAAAGGTTTCATAACATTGTCTGCTTGACCTTATTCCTCTGTAAAGTAGGAGCTGGAATACATTACTCAAAGACTGTGGCCACTTGAGATGTCTTCTTTGTTCAGCCTTCAGAATTTCTGGAACAGCATCCTCTTGACATGACATTTTGAGGAATGCTAATGGAAGCCCATCCATCTAACTTTACTGTCTTTTCTGGGTTGGTATCAGAAAGGCAAAAGTAAGATGTTTCAGGAAAAAATATTTCTGTGGAACAAGGTTTAAAGTTTAAAACTTTAAAGCTATATAACACTTGCAACATTGTAAGTTACAGATAATTCACAGAATCACAGAATCAAAGAATTGTTGAGGTTGGAAGGGACTTTTTGAAACCACCATTCCCAGCTCCCTGCTTCATCAGGGTCAGCTAAAACAGAATATGCAAGACACCATCCAGCTGAGTTTTAAATATCTCAAATGATGGAGACTCTGGAGTGTCTCTGGGCAACTTGTGACACTGCTGTTACCCTCACAGTAAAAAAAAAACCCTCGTTTGTATTTTCTCTTGTCCAGATGGAATCTGATGTGGCTTTTATATATATATATGTGTGTATTTGTTTGTTTTTTAATTAATTCCTTCTTATCCTATCACTTCGTCCCTCCAGGAAGAGTTTGTCTCCCTCATTTTCATTTCCTATGATCAGATATTTATACAGAGGGATAAAACCCTCCTGAGCCTCCTGTTCTCCAAGCTGAACAGTCTCAGCTCTGCCATTCTGCCTTGCCTCATATGAAAGATCACCTGAACTCTAGGGAATTTCATTATTTGTTTGGGGTTTTGCTTGCTTGCTTGCTTGTTTTCTTTTCGAAGACACACAATCAATCATGAAATACCATCAGAGGGAAATGATGATTCCTCCTTGTTCTAGATAAGGCATGCAACATTTATGTCTGTTGGTGGTTTCTTTCCTATATGGTACCACTAAGAATTTCAACTTGCACCTGGATGGAAAAAACCTATATACATTGTTTTCCCATTTGAAACCAAAGCACTGGATTATTTTGTTCCTTTTTTTTTTTTTTTTTTTCTGTGGGAATTTGGCTGGTACCATTTAGCTGTGTCTCTGCTCACCTATTTTCTGACTTTAGCAGTTTCCTGGAAGTTTGCCTAGAAAAAAGATTTAGACAGATGTACTCAAAAAAACTTATTTCTTTCCAAGAGAATGTCAATTTTCTTTCAAGACCTAGTAACAGTGAAAAGGGTGAGTTGGAACAATTTGTAAGCTGAGGAAGGGAAATCTCTGTCTGAGAGGAGAAAGTCTCCAAACGTCTTCAATCACTTATGATCATGTAAATATATGCACAGTTTTTCATAGTGAGGACCAGGATTTTTCAACTGGTTTGCTGGATGGCCTTTATCTACTGATTCAGAAAATAAGTTTTTCTATGGAATAGCATTTTTATTTCTTACCTCTGCTAGAACATTCATAGTAAGTGCTCTTTGAACGGATTTTGAGTTAAAACCAAATATATTCAGAAAAACTGCCTCTTCACCTATGAAGTACATTACACTACTTGTGATTTTTCTGGACAGGAATCTTAATTCAGGAATCAGCTTTGAATTATCACATACATAGAATCTTCATAGTTCTAATCATGTGCAGACTTGATAATACATCTATGTGCTTTTATGAATAAATGTTATGTTAAAATAAAAAAAACAATTATAACATTTAATGCAAGAATGTTCATAGTACTGGTCGCATACATTATCAAAAACTCAGTTTGAGTTAATTACTTAATTAAATTAGTTAATTTAATGAGTAAATATTAATTATCATTTATTAATTTACGCAGAGAGCAACTGTATCTGTGTAAAACCACCTTAAAAGAAAACTAATTCTTTGGAGAAAAAAAGTAAATTATGCTTTTGCTAATAGAGTTTGCCATATTGTCTCAAGCCATACTAAATTGCAGCAAGAGAGTAAGCCCAAGAGTGAATATGATTTGTGGTTTATTTTATTAGTGTTCAAAGTTTATCCTGTTAGGTAGAGAATATTTGCTAGGGAAAATTGATCCTGTTAATTTATCTTTGTTTATGAAACATTAGAGATGATGTTTAGATCATATATTAACATATCATCCATAATATGGAAGAACCAGATGCTCGTGTTATGCTTTTTAACTGTGATTGCTTGCTCTTAAAGAGTCTTCTTATGCATTTTTACTTTTATGGAAGGTGACAATTAAACTTCAATTATAAGTTCATTTTGGATTGTCTTTATTTTCTTTGTTTTAAATGACAGACTTTTTTTTCCCTCCTGTAAAAAAAATGTATATTGCTTTCTTAATTTGCTATGCCATCTGTGTCACTGCATGTTGCTCTCAAATTTACATTCTTCAGAGATGGAATTTAAGCCCTGCTGAAGCTAGTGGTCATTTGGCAAATCTCGTAGTGTGAATCACCGAGTATAGGGGTACAAGGTACATCTCATGCAGAAATGGGCATAAATAAACTTATAAGACAAGGTCAGTTGCATGAGCATATCTACTCCAAAAATTATTATACCATGACCGTGGGAAACTGAAGTAGCCTAAATTTTCTAGTCCAGCACAACACACCATGTGGTTTCATGTCTTTTTTTGCCAGCACTGCAATAGAATGCAAAACCCAAATGGTCAGCCACACACTTATATTGGCAGACCAGCACCTCTGACTACCACACATTAGTTATTTGGGAAATCAATGTGCTTGAATATCGCCAAGTTTACTCTTTCAGGTTTTATTGTAGGAGTAACATTGTTACTCTTGATGGGTAAGCACAGCTGGGGATCTCTTGGAAAAATGAAATTAAAAAAAGAAGTAAATAAAACAGGTTAAGTGAATGATAATGAATGCCTTCCACTCAGAAACTATGAACCCTTTAGCTTGAACTCAGTTATACAAATGAGTGATTCTGCTGAGGCCAGGAGACCCTGTGGCAGGCAGCAGGACTGAGACACTGAAGAAGGAAAGGAGAAAGAAGGTGTCTGTCCTGTAAAACACTGATGCAACTCGAGTGGTTCCCAATTTCCCAGGCCCTCCAAATGCTGCATCTTCTGGTGTGTGTGACAAATGTCAACACAAGGTTCAAAACGTCTAATGAGGTTAAAAGAAGGAGCACCTGGAAGGAAGAGGAAGGGGACATCTTCAACATAAAAGAAAGAGGTCTCCTGTGGTTGTGGTTTTGTGGTTTTTTTTAAATAAAATAACCCTACTTAACAGTAGAACTATACTGAGGATTGGGCAACTCTGTAAGTGAATGCAAGGAAGTATTTCAGCCATACTGCTAGTAAAGGAGCAGATTAGCTCGTATGGTAAAAACTACTTGTTAAATCTAAGAACAAAAAAATTGTCTAATCCGATGTCTACAAATAACTGTGTCAAATCAATAAAACACTGCTTTGATTTCTTGCCATTGTCTCGACTGCTTTAGGTCACACTGCCGTTGAAAGTGTATTTGAAAGTTCATGCCAACCCTGAGACTCCCATTAACATGATGCAGAGCAAGGGAAATTCTTCTTGGACATGTTACAACTTGGCTCTTGGTGCTAGCAGCCCTACACTCACAGTCCCATCAAAGATGCAGTCACATCAGTAAAGCTGGGAAAAGACGAAGAAAATTAGAGCTCATATAGACATGGAAATAAAAGTAAGCAATTTTTTTTTCTGGCTAGAAGCACAATTTTTATCTCAAGAGAAAAAAAAATAAATTCAACTTACCTTAGAAAACGTTCTAGCTCTTCTGAATATTCGGAATGATTAACTAAACAGTTCTGTGCTGTCCATTTGTTCACAAATGCACTTGAGTTGATTTTAACTACAAAACAGCTTTAATAACTAGTTTGTGCTGTTGAAAAACTAATTGGTTTTTCAGTAGGAATTTCATGCATTAAATATACTGGTTTATTAAGATGTATATATCAAGCCTGGAACTACTTTTGCCCAATTCTCCAAAATATTATAGGGCCAGATCTTCTGATTACTCAGGTTTCTAAACCCTTTAAATTTTAAGGAAATGTTTGTGAGAAGTTCACAGAATTAAGACATTAGCCAGTCTCTCATGTATTTAATATACAAAAATATATTTAGATATGAAAGTGATACGCACATTGCTACAGTGACAAGTGTCATCTTATTTGGCCACTAGGATTCTCTCTTAGGATTGAATGTGAGAACTTCTCCAAAGTCACTATTCCAAAGTCACTATTTTTATTTGTTCTATGCAGAAGAAAAAAATAGTGGACTGATATTATTTAGAGCGAGATCAGCTCAGAAAATGAAGCCAATGATCAAGAGAAACAAGGGGGATGAGAAGGTGAATTGGAAGGAAAGGCAGCCCTGTAAGACAGACTGAACTCCTGCTCTTGGTATTTCATCCCTCAGGGTCTCATTACTTCCCACCTTCATCACCTTCAGACCAGTGTGCTTCTCTCAGTCCAGCTCGTACCACAGTGCTGCTCCCCTTCACAGGACATGCGAGACATTCCCTTTGGCAGTGCTGTAGATTTTCAGGGCACAGAAAAAAGATGAAGTAACAGCTCTCCATTGTGTTTGAAAGAACCAAGATAGCCCAGGGGTTCCTCAGAGAAGTAGTAGAAGTCCCATCCCTGGAAACATTAAAGGTCAGGTTGGACAGGGCTCTGAACAACCTGATGTAGTTCCAGATGCTCTTACTCACTGCAGGAAGGCTGGGCTAAGTGACCTTGAAAGGTCCCTTTCATCCCAAAACAGTCTATGTATTTATGAATCACTGATTCTAAGATGACTAAACTCCGTGCTCTTGGTGCAGAGGAGAGTGGCAAAGGAGAATAAGGTAGACGTTGGAAACGGGAGACCCCATCATTGTGAGATAATTTACACCCATTGACTTAACATGCAGAGGATTGTGTTATTTCCTAGAGATTTCAGTGCAAGTAGAAATCTAGGGAATCTTATAGTATATTTTACTGTGTAGAAATTTTGTTGGCACTAGCCGATGTTTTTGAAGCACAAACTCCTGCCAAGCCCTAAAACAATTCCTCCTTTCCTTAATGAGTGGAGAGGAAGACATACATTTTGGGGCTTTACATCTGATCAGGCTGAAAAATTATCCCACTGTCTGTAAGAGAAGGTAGCATTGCTCTAAAGTCCTGGATCTTGAGACTCTGCAGGTATTAGTAGAATATATGAAATCATCGAGAAGGTAAGTTGATGTGCAAACCTAGTAAGACTGGTCTTTTGGCCACTAAACATTTGCTAAGACCTTGTACAACACAAAATAAAATCTCTAAAATAATAAAGTGCATAAAACATGATAGCAGTCTCCGTGGCCCCAGAGACCAGCAAAACTAACTGCTGTCACTAGGCAATTTTCAGAATTGCTGGGTAGTTTCCACTCCTATTAGCCAGAAGTAAAGGAGAAAGTGTGAAACCGTCAGCCATGAAGGAGCAAGGCTTTTCATGTATTTCAGTCGATGCCATTTTCTTCAGTGTTATTACATATGAAGCAATTGCTCCTCTGATTTAACAACATATTTCTGCTAGGCTCTTTTACGGAGAATGAATCAGTTAGATAGGAAAGGTGTTTGTTCTCTTCATAATCAGAGCAGTACTGATTATGTGTGTTGATGACATACTTAATGAGATCCTGATTTTCTGGATAATTTTATAAAGCTAAAATAATTCTTGTGGTGTCAACATGGTGATTCCAGATTCCCAGCTAATTAAGTTAATGCTCTGTGTGTACGATGTTGAAGGGATAGGGACAATTCTTTGGAAATAAATCAGCTGAACTTCCAATATGCTGAGCCTTAATCAAAGTTAACAAATTTACAGGCTTATATTATCCTAACAGTCTTGATAATTGAAATTTTTTTCACTCTCGCTTTCTTAGAAACATTTGTTTTGTTTTCTTGCTAAGCTATTTTACCACACAGTATTTCCAAAAAAAGGAATTCTCTTGGGCTCCTTTGTCCTTCTTTCATTCTGTTTCATGGCAGAGAGCTGTTGTTTTTCTTCTCTTATCAAAAATAAAAATAAAAATAGTACAGCTCTTCATGATATATCTGAGCCGAGTGTTGATTTCTGAAGCTTCTGCCAGAAGATGTTTAATAATACTGTCACTCCCAGAGAATCCATTCCACTGCAAGTTCTGACAAGGTGCAAAATATGGGACAGGTGTGAATTTACCATCTGCACTGCCCCTACAACACCGAGCCAATGTCACTAGGAATTAAACTAAAGGAAAGGCCTTGGAAGGGAAAGTCACAGCATACATTTTTGAAGTTATTTCCATACTGGTATGCAAAATAGTCATAGAGCATTGACAGAAGACTGTATATCTTTGTTCCCTTTTCTCTATAAACTCCACGTACCCAGATCAGGAATAAAAGCTTGCGGGTTTTTTTTGTAGAAATGCAGTGTATACATTCGATAATACATACCCACATAACTGTTATCCTAGAAGAGAGCAGATGAACCTTCTCATTTTGCATTATCAACATCCAGCATACTGTCAGTTAAATCTGAGCCAACAATATTAAGGTGGAAAGGAACTTTTAGAAATTAGTCTATTCTTGCCTAAGGGGAGTTGTGGCTAGAAAAAGTGGTCTGAGAGTCTAAATATTTGTGCTTCCTTCTGACCTTACTAATAACTCACCTTATCAGATACTGGTGAGCTAAATCCAAATTCCTTGAGATGCTTTATTTTAGGAGTTGTTATTCTAAAAAAAAAATTAAAAAAAAATTCCTAAGGGAATATAATACAAAGTACCTAAACTAGACACATACAGTCAAGAACTACACACTTAATGCCAAATATCACTATAACATGCAATAGATAATTTTAAACAGTGACTCTAGGGAAGTGAAAAATGCCGTATCATTATGAGTGTTACTTTGTGACAGGAAACAGGAAACCTTTGGCAGACAGAAAAGTGTATGACCAAACAATTAATTCAGGAGGGTTACATGTCTATTCATTGGGAATTCAAAACTGCATGTCTTCCCTTGACGGGTGGTACTTTCCAATGGAGACAAATAAAACACTCATTTACACTAAACGTAGTAAATTAATGGAAAGGAAAGAAAATTCTGTACATCATCAATTCCTGAAAAAAGAACCTCTTCTCAACATCAGGGAACTTGTAATGTAAATCTCTTCTAAGTTGCTGTATATCTTTCTGATCATAAAATACTTCAAAATTGGAGAGGATGGGAAAGGAAGAACACTTTCCATCATTAATGCTTGTCGTGGTTTGAGCTAAGCAGAATCAATTCAGTTCAGTGACTTTACTTCTCAGCTCAGTCTCTTCTTAGAGGCTGCACTTTCTGAAGTCAGCAGCATGTTTTTGCAGACCCTGTGTGCTACTGGCAGTGATAACACCTGATGTTTGCAGTTACTGCCTGGCACTGGGATGCAGAAAGGCTCTTGCTGGTCCTTATTCCTGTAGTGACCAAGGCCACTGCTGGCTCTTGTGTGCCATGCTGGGGGTGCCGGGTAGTAAGAGGGGTCACAAGGAAGTAAAAGGTTGCACCCCCGGTGAGTAACAGGTGGGACAGGTGGCCAGCAAGAGCATTCCATTCCATATATCTCATATTTGATATAAAACTGAGGGATCATGGGAATTAAGATCTCTTCTTCACTGGTCGGCGTCCACGGAGGACTTCATCCCATCTGCTTTTGATCCCAGTCCTGAGTTCCTGAATCCAGCTCCTGTATCCAGCTCCCCTCTGCTGCTGAGCCTGGGGCTTTCTCAGTGCTGCTTCCTCTGCAGCATCACTGTTAACTACTATCGGGGAGGGGGAGTCAGGTTAGATATGAGTTTTATATATTTTATTCACTAATTTTATTTTTTCCTTATTCATTAAAGCTGTTTTAATTTTCTTTCTTTTTTTTTTTTTTTCTTTCCAATCAGTAAGTCTCCCTGCTTAAGTCTCTTTTCCTTCCTGTTCGGAGAGAGAGAAAGGATTAAAGAGCATCTGTCAGGATTTAGTGGCTGGCCCAGCCCTAACCCTAATTAGTCGTAGAATCATAGCATGGTTTGGATTGAAAGAGATCTTAAAGATCATCTAGTTCCAACAACCCTGCCATGGGCAGGACAACTTCCACTAGACCAGGTTGCTCTAAGTCCTATCCAACCTGGCAGAACATCCATTACCTGAAGAGAGGAACCAAGGTGAAGTTTGATTTGTTTGATTTTTTTTTCATGTGCTACATGTGTCTCCATGGACTTCTGGTCAGAAATTAAGGCATAGATCAAGAATTTAGTTACCTGGCTATAGTCCAAGAACTGCTCTTACAATTGAACTATATTGGTGATTCGTTGACTAAAACAATCCATCTGAATTTCACAGGTTTTATTTTCTGTTGTCTTGTAGCTGTGAAAAAAAAAATAAAATAATTATTTTCTTTATTATCTCTGAGGCTGCATATAAATGTAATTCTGGTATTGTTTGTCTGTGTTCTTCTTCCATTTATACTTAATACAAATACAACAAATATAAGCTAAATACACCTGATATTCAGGTGTGCTTGTTTCTAAACTCTTTAAGCAGATATTGTGGTAGAATTTTCTTCGTCATCAGCTACAAACAATCAAATTTGGCTTTCCATAATAAGACATGTAGGAAATCAGTGTAGAGCTGGACTTAACGTAAAATATGGTGGTGTCTAAAGGTTACAGACCTGACAGTCTGAACTATAGCAAGAAGGACTCTGAAGTGAAGCCTCTGGAGAAGCTCTAGAAGTTCATGTGTCTGAGCTATTGAAAAACCTGGTACAGCACTGGACTGAAAGAGAATCTGTATCTCAAAACCCACAGGGTGGGGTTTGTACCACCTAGTTTTAACAACTGAAAAGTTAAATATCTACTTTAAGGTACTCATGTAAGCTCCTTTGATGAGAAATAGTTATCACCAGAAGCTACTAATCAAAACCTATGATATCTAAGACAATTAGGACAATTTACCTTCTAGAAAAATCTATCTCTCTGCACAAGCGTTGGAGGTAGTGTAAAGACTGGCTTAAACTACATGTTTAAGTTTTAAAAACATTATCTAATGTCAGATGAATCCTGATGTGAATCTAAAATTAATGAAAAACTTAGAGTTTGAAAATGTCGGAACCAACGTTATTCCTAAAAAAATTTTTTTACATAAATGGTATTCGTTCATAAGGAATAGTATATACAGCCAATTTAGCTTTATTGCAATGAAAAGAAGAGTACAAATACTGCACTGACTTTAGTCATTCATTGCTAGAAAAACTGTCTGGTTTTAAAGGAGAACAGTGTACATTGATTTAGAAAAGCCTACAAGTACAAGCCCATGTAGTGCAAAGAAGGATAATTAAGAGTTGATAAATGTATATTCCTTTGTATCTCCTAAAGATAAAGAGGTGTTCTAGACATTTGAACTGAATGCTGATAACATTATTTCTAGATATTTTTATTATTAAATTGTGGGCAAGAAAGGCAGAAATGTGAGCATTTCCTCCCCCTCCAGACACACCCAAACAAAACCACAAACAAAAAACCCCCAAAGCTGTAGAAAGTCTGTGTATGACCTCTCAGTATCATTATTAAAACATGTAATGAGTTAAGCAATTGGGCATTCTTTCCTATCCTAAAGCAAAATGCCTCTTGATGCAATTAAATGTCTCAAGATTCAGAAACCCAGACCTACCAGTCTCTTCAGCTTGTGACAGCCAGTCATGTGTGAGAAAGGTCAGTCATGTAAAAGGAATTAAACGAATTGTGCTAGGACTTAAGTGGAATTGATGCAAAGCTCAGCAAACAGCAAAGGTGATTAAAAGTTCAATCAAAGTCAGATGCAAGAAAAGATGCTCATTAATATCCACATCACTGGGTAACAAACAGTCTGCTCATCTATATGACAGTATTGTGTACTTAATGATGTAATAAAAAGTGATATTCATGAGAGAACAATGTACTCCATCCCACCTCAGCACTATACGTTGTGCATCATGCTGGTACTCCTAAAAAGAATATGAAAATCTTAATATGTACACAAGGATTTTATAAGAGGAAGAAATGCATTTATACAAAATCAAATAAATAGTTAATTATACGTTGAATTAAATGCAGCTATTATTAATTCAGTCTTCAAAAAACATACTTGAGGAACTTCCTGAAGCTTTGTTAAAATCAAAGAAAATTTTAGAATTAGGAAGGAGTTTTAGCACTAAGGTTATTAATGAACGTTCACTGATCTGAAAATGTATTTCAATAGCAATGTATTCTTTGATAATGAAGATATGTATTAGTACAATAAAGGCTTAGACTTCAAGTACTCAGAACTGCAATAGCCAAACTCATTCAACTAGTTACAAACAAGACCCCGACTTTGTAATTTTTAACCAATTTAGGAGTAAAAATCTAGGAGTGCTTCCTAAAATGCTTAATAATTTTGACTAAGATATATTTCAGTTTTAATGATTTATGAAACAAATAGCATTTTTAAATTTTTGTTCTCTACTCTCAATTTTTTCACTTTGTAGCCATAGCTAGATGAATCAGAATATACAGTGGTACAACTTTTCAAAACCAAAATCAGCATTTAATTTGAGTATCACTAGTCAAGATCCCTACCTAACTCGGGCAGCTGAAGGATAGGCACCTCTAGTTGACATTGCCCAGAGCATTAATGATGTAAGCATTTAACTCCTTACTTCCCAGCACACCTACAGATGTGGTTTACTCAGTGAAGGATTGACTCATTACTATGGACTGAATTTAAAAAAAAAAAATAAGAAAAAAAGCAACATAGTACAAAATTCTTATCTCATTTTTTGCATTTTATTACATTCCATACAGTTTTATTCCATGAGGATTAAGATCAAAAATCATGCCTCAGAATCCAAAATAGCTGAATAAGTCTAGAGCTGATACTGTTTTTTCGTAAAAAATAACAACTTTACAAAGACTGTAACATCTGAGAAGATATAAACGGTTCTCTTGTATGGTGCTTAATGAAAAGCACTGTGAGTTTAGTTTTTTCCCTTTTTCCGCCTGTGCAAGAGAAGACTTCATGAAATATTCCCCATCTTGTGGGAAATAACGACATAAAAGAAGCTGCCTCTAAAAATGAAATGCGGATTCATTCTTTGGTCATGGATCCTTTTCACTCAGGTGTGAACAGAGATGCCAGGAACAGCTTCACATGTCCTTGTGGCACTGACATGAAGCTGAGTACTGATGTCATCTCAAGCAGACTTCACTTGTTCATAAGATGCTGGAGTAAGTGAAAAAAATCATATAATTATTAATTGCAAAATATTTATTTCTTCTTCTGCATCTGCTTCATTATCATTGTTATTTCTTTAAGGTTCCTCACAACATCTCTTCTCTACATACAGCTTGATTGGAAGACAAGAACATGTAATTATTTGATCACTTTTCTTTTTGGCTGATTAAAAGAAAAAGGAAGCGTTTGCTTGGGTCAAAGGTTATTACAATGTATAATTAATTGTCCGATATCATCTTAATCAACAGCCTTTCAGTTTCAGCTTCTTTGCATTTATCAAGGGAAAGGCAGGGTTAAATAGAAGTATTTAATCAACTATGCATGAATTGCCAGAAATAGATTTCTGTAAGGGAGCTTTCAACCAATTATTAGGAAAGGTGGTGAAGTGAAACAACCCTCCTCTAAGAGTGCTGGATTGCACTGTTTTGCAGGGAATGAAGTTAAGTATTATTGAACAAAATATTTCAGTCACATGTTCCATCTCCATCTGCTTAATGAATTGAAGTGTCAAGAAAATTTGAAGAGGCAGCCTAGGAAAACAGAAATGTAATTTAATGCAACATGAATCATTTGCTGACCGAATGTACAGTATTGATGGGATTCCAGACAAAGCATTTAGATTATGGCAATTGTTACAGGAAAAGGCATTTCATTTGTGGAGTGATTCATATGTTTAAAGGCAGATTATTTAAAAAAAAAAAAAAAAATTACAGGAAATTGACGTTGTCACAATTTTCTAAAAGACTTAATTGGCAAAGTAGTAAATCTAATTACTTTCTAAAATGTAACTTCAAGGCACCCATGCATCTTTAATGCAGTCAGGGAAACATATCCTGCATAACTTTCTCAAAAAAATCACACAAAATCTGAGGCTCTCTGATAAAGATGTACAAGGTGGTTAAGCTCTTCTATCAGTTTCTGTTATTTGTCTCATCATTCTGAGTCCCTGTAGTTCTGGATGCAATAACTCAATTTCCTGAATATGGAATATCCCCAGACACCATTCAGTGGACACCCACTTTGTTCTCCTCTCAGTTTCCCAGATGCAAGTAATATGTTATGTACAAAACATGCCAGCTAGCTGATGATGCAGCTTCTCTTTTTCCCTGTCTTTCTATCACAATTTAATATTTTAGTGTTAATTTATTATCCTGTAGCTGTGCATTAAATGAATTATGCCCTACGCTCAGCACAGTGTTCAACTGCAGGAATGTAGAAGCAAGAGGACGTGTCTCTGGAATAAAAGCTGATGGAGGTAGGCTCCATATACAGTCATCCAGGTTTGAACCTATGACAACAATCCTTCTCCCACAATGCCCAGACCTGCTTCCTCGGGCAGCAAAAGACAACACAACACAGAACTGCACAGACTGCATGTATGCAACTCAGATGCATGGAATAAATAAGTGTTTTACGGAGAAGGAATTCCTCTCTAGGAATAAGAACTATGCCATAGCATTTGCCCTCAGTGACAAAGACCCTTTTTATTTACTAAAATTGATGTAAATAAATAATATTTTTATTCTGAATTTAAGAATAAGCAACTTATTTAAGAATAAGTAACATTATTTTTTGTGTAGATGATGTTTTGAGCAATTGTCACATGTTACAATCTTCTTCCTTCATCTCCTGTGTCAGTACAAAGATCCTTGATTGTCATGGATGGGATACTTTAGCTGAATGGCACCAAGCAGTGTAAAATGTCGGCATGAGTGATACTTTGGCACAAAAGACAAGGCCTCTGAGTTGCAGAATTTAGGGAGAGAAGGGAAAGAAAGAGGAAATGAGAACAATGACAGAAATCAGTATCTTTCTGGTTCTTCCATGGCAAGGTAATTTAAATATACAGTTACAGTTGGACTAGGGCATACTCTTTGTTGGCTGAAACACTGGCTGGATGACTGGGCCCAAAGAGTAATGACAAATAGAGTTAAATGGTGGCCGGTCACAAGTGGTGTTCCCCAGGTCTCTGTGTTGGGGTCGGTTCTGTTTAATAATTTTATCAATGATCTGGATGTGTAAGTTTCAAGATGACATGAAGCTGGGAGGAAGAGTTGATCTTCTTGAGGGTAGAAAGACTCTCCAGAGGGATCTGGACAGGCTGGATTGAAGGGCAGTGGCCAACTGTACGAGGTTCAACAAGGCCAGGTGCTGGGTTCTGCATTTGGGTCACAATAACCCCAGGCAATGCTACAGGCTTAGGGAAGAGTGGCTAGAGAGCTGCCTGGGGGAAATGGACAGCCAGCTGAACCTGAGCCAGTAGTGTGCCCAGGTGGCCAAGAAGGCCAATGGCATCCTGGTCTGTATCAGAAATAGTGTGGCCAGTAGGCCTAGGGCGCTGATTGTCCTCCTATACTTGGAACTACTGAGGTTTCACCTTGAATCCTGTGTTCAGTTTTGGGCCCTTCACTCCAAGAAAGACATTGAGGGTCTAGAACATGTTCAAACAAGGCCAGTGGAGCTGGTGAAGGGTCTCAAGAATAAGTCTTATGAGGATTGGCTGAGGGAACTGTCTGAAGAAAAGAAGGCTGAGGGTAGACCTCATCGCTACCTACAACCTGGAATGAGGTTGTAGCCAGGGGAGGATTGGTCTTTTCTGCCAATTAATAGTTGATAGGACAAGAAAAAATGGCCTCAAGTTGCACCAGGAGAGGTTTAGTTTGGATATTAAGAGAAATTTCTTCATCTAGAGCATTGTCAAGCATTGGAACAGGCTTTGCAGGGAGGCTGTTGAGTCACCATCGCTGGAGGAATTTGAAAGACATGCAGATGCAGTGTATAGGGACATGGTTTATTGCTGGACGTGGCACTGCTAGATTAACAGCTGGACTCCAGGACCTCAAAGTTTTTTCCAACCTAAATGATTCTATGATTCCAGTTCCTCTGTACAGCCTACGAAGGCTTGAAGACTTTCAATGTAGCTTCCTCACTACTAATAGGCTTCCAGATGCTCCTCAAATTACTTCATTAAGTCATTTATGTGTGAATTCTTGGCTAAAGTTATAGAGAAGCAGTGACAATGAAATCTCTTGACTACTGTAGTATATAGGGTGCCAGGCTAGCTGAGGTCTGAATGTATCACATTCTTCCTTGATCTCTTACTTCAAATTGGGACAACATTTAAGTACCATTTACATAAATTTCTTGTGCAGTCAGAATATAAGCAACTGAATTAACAGTAATAACAATTACTTGCTTGAAATTGTAAACATGCTTCAATGTCCCTCTAGCTGAAGGTAGCATGGAGCTAGGACCGTAGTTTCTGTCTCTGCCATTCATTCTATCTACATCAGTTTCGTAATTTATAAAACAGAATCTTTGCCTATATGCCAAGCAGGCTTACACAATTAATATTTTAAGCTGCCAGGGGATTCTTGGATGAAAATCATTATAATGCAAAAATATAAAAATTCTTTTTTATACAATCCTTTGGTTTTCAAATGAACTCCGAAAGAACATTCCATGTTCAGATAAAAGCTCAATGAATATAATTGTAGAGGACAAAAAAAACCCCAAAACAATATTACAGAACAGTTTCTTTAGCATAATAATACTTACCAAAGCTTCTGGAATCTTTCAATTAACTCTTCCCCACAGAGAATACCTGAAGCTCTACATAACGAGTAACATGGTTCTACGATTAATACAACTTAAATCTCAATAGTTCCTGTTCAGATTTCCAGAGAAAGATTCAGGGAAGGTGGGTTTTTTTGTTTGTTTTTTTTTTTAATGGAGAAATTCATTAGAATGACAAGGCTTAAAAATCTCCTCTCCCAAAAATGCATATCTTATATTTGTTTAAAAGTTTACCACTTTTTAGGACTGAACATAACTCCAAAACCTATATGTAAACAGGATACTGGCAGATATGCACAATCAGAATTACAAATCCTTTATCGATTCTGTTAAATACATTATCTTATTGGACTGGCAGATCTGTGTTTGCAGGTAAAAGATATTTCAAATATGGTAGTTTACTAGTATAGTCAGAGGGTGAAATCTTGCCTTTACTCCTATTTTATCCTAGAATAGGACTCTGAGAGGTCATCTTTCCTTACCTTTCCAGAGAAAGTAACTAATCGCTCAAAGCCAAATATTTCTGCTATACATCTTCTATCATTTAAAAAAATGAAGGACTCTTGACTACCTTTCAGTCATAGTTACGAAATCAGTACAATTTCCCAGTGGTACACAGTAACTGAACAGGAGCTTATGGATGTTTACACAAACTTCTGCAGGGTGGCATTTTTTTCTGTAGTGCCATTTCATTTATTTCTTTAACGGTTGGTGTTTATGTAAAACTTCTTACCTGAAATCAGCAGGTTCTTGCACGTGTCCATTTTTCACAACTTCATTCAGTTCAGAATATACTGAACATGTAACTGTAAGCGTTTAAGCCTTAATCTTTTACAATTTCATTTTGAGTATGTCACACTTCTAATCAAAACAATTTGAACCTATGGCCTTAGTACAGGATGGTTTTTGATTGAACTAAATACACATAATGGTATTAGTAATAGCTGTATGAAGTGATCCTTCTGCCCTGCACCTGGAGAGGGTTTCTTGCTCATTTGAAGATATAAAGTGGGAATATTAGTCATCTTTTTTGTATTTTCTTTTCATACCTGTTTGTTTTCTGACAAGAAACTCCATATAAGCAAAATATGAAGTATAGTGAAGGCAGTGATTAAGGCAGGAATCGTGTTTACTGCTTGTGTGTTAATGTCTAAGTGGAATTCATAGTCACATGTACTTTGTCCTATCTTTAAGGGATTAGGCAAAACAATCAGTCCATAAACAGGGTCACAAATAAGAAAGCTTGGAATATACTCTGAGATTCATTAATTATAATTTTTTGATAAATTACTAGATAAGCTTTTTATCTTGTCTCTCTTCCATTATTTTTTTATTTCTTTTGAGGCAAAAAAGAGAGTTTGTTTAAAAATTTAATGATAACACTGGTATGAAGTGTCATCTTCCAGAATACAACATTGTAGAAGTAGATTTTGCTTCTTGCTGATCCAGAAACATGTAGCACTTCCAAATGCCTGACAGTTGCTACTTAATAGGAATGATGGCACAAAGCTAAGTGCTTCTCACTCTGCAAGATAAATCTCTAAAACAGTTTAGATGACCCAACACTTTAAAGCTCCTCTTTATCCACATGAAGGTAATCCAACATAGTTAGCACTAGTGTAGATGTCTCAACTGCATTGTAAACACTTGAAGATTTGTTGTGATGACTGCTTATACTTACAAGAGAGCATGTTCTCACTCCGTAGACCATTTTATAACTACTGGTACAATTCCAAACCAGCATCATTTAATATGCCACTTGAATATTTGTTCTGTGTACATGCACATCTACTCTTCATGCTAGAGTGTCATGAAGAAATATGAATTTAATCTGAATTAAATCTAATTATACGATCACACATTTTTGAATTAATTCAATATGTATGAATTGTGGTCATGTTAAGGTAAAATAATTCACTGACTCGCTATAATTATAAGTAGCTTTTAATAACTGATCAAACTCCTTTGTTATGATATCATATCTAGATCACTGGAGTGATTTGTCTCATTTCAGGTGTCTGTAACGCAATGCAGAGAACAATCCCAGGT
Source organism: Apaloderma vittatum (assembly GCF_000703405.1). Classification (NCBI taxonomy): domain Eukaryota; kingdom Metazoa; phylum Chordata; class Aves; order Trogoniformes; family Trogonidae; genus Apaloderma; species Apaloderma vittatum. Next base: position 2,210 of record NW_009728994.1, on the reverse strand, counting down.
AGTTCACACTTCCTTTAAAGGCAGAGAAGAGAAAGAAGCATTTCAAGCCCACAATTCATCTGATTTATTTATTATGGATGTCTACTTTAGCATGAGATTAACTGCACCGTGTCTTTTTCTCTTAGCTAATTACAAAGGAGAACACAAAGACTCAGATCTATCTATCTATAAAGTACATACTTTGGTGAATTGAATTCCACATCAACCTTCTATAGAAATACAGTAGGATTTTTTTTTTCTTCTTTCTCACTATCAGAGATAAATCATCTCAAATTGTTTCGTGTAGTTAATTCAGGTATATCTTCATTGTCAGTTAAGTAGGAAAACCTCAAAGTAATCTGAACTTTAGAAATGTATCTACAGTAACCAGATCATCAATGGCTTGCATGAATGGTTTGTGGTTTATAATGTTTTCTTTCTTCTCTGACTTCTGTCAGAAAAACTTTTTCTAGATGATTGAGACAAAAGTAAACCATTATATTGAAAACCATAACATTTCCAACTGACAAAGAAAGACAAAAGTTATATTTTTTTACCTGTCTTATCTATTTACTCTGTTTTTTGAAATATAACTGTTAGAAACTTGGTATCTTACTGAACATCTGCAGTTACTCTGTAAGTTATTGGCATAAATAGAGATTAAAACAAGTGTTTAGTAGGACTAGTGGTCAATCGGCCACAACTTACCTGCCTGCCTTCTTTTGCAAGAACATATTGGGCCACAACATCAAAACCAGCATCCAGTTTTGAACAAGATGTTAAAACTGGTAAAAACTGCACCAAAAAGTGTGACCAAAGTGATAAACTTCAGTTTTACCGATGTTACAGGTACTTATACAGGATTGCAAATGTTGATTTCTCCACCAGGGAAGAGAACCAAGCATTGGTTTTGCTGGAATCTCAAACACTAAGTGCCTGCTAGCTCATATCATGGATGATCTGGTGGAATGAGCAGCTGCTGAAACACCAATAAAGTAGCAGCGATTTATGGCAACTACACTCAGAGGTCATCAAATACTTTTTACTGAAAGATAACCTGTCTGTCCTGCCTCTTTCTACAAGATCTCTTGAAGAGGATGTTGAAAGAGTGCAGGACTCTGCCAGCCTAAGCCACAGCCTCAGCCAATACTGTGACGCCCCATTAACATTTGGCTGGCCTTGTGGAGGTCTGCAATAGTTTATACCATAAGTTAATTATAAGTAGGTATATAGAGAGTAATGCAAGGAAGAAGTGTCTCTAACCGAGATATGTTGCTGAGATTTCTTTTTTTTTTTTTTTAACCTACTCTAGGGTAAATTCAAAATCTTGTAAAAACAGTAAAAGTAGCAGATAACTCCTGAACAGGCTCATATTCAACATACTTATATAAGTTAGAGATCTGACTAAAAAACAGTTTAAGTCATGGTGGGTTTTCTGTTTGTGCTTAAATGGGCTACTGAAATTAAGGACTTGCTATGTAATGTCTTAAATTTCTATAGGATGTAAGATAAACCATGATTTGATGAATAAATCATAGCAGCTTCTTAATTAAAGGGATATATAAAAAAAAGAGTTGGACTGGAAAAAGTGTTGGACTGGAAATTTTTAACCTTCATGGAATTGAGCGTTTCTTCCTTCTTCTCTGTCTGTGACTGTTAACATTTTCTAAGAAAAGTTAACTTTTTAGAGATCAAAACTTGTATTTATGAAAAACTTCTGGTAGAAAAGGGAGACTAGGAAGACAGAGTGTGTAAATGAACTGTATCCATGAATAATGTTCATGGCATGGGAATCACTACTTAAGTATGAAAGCGATTGCTTAACTAGCTATGGATTTTGAGATATTTAGTTAATTGGTTGTTATAAATACATGGAAGAAATGGGAATTGCCTCAGATCAAGCATAGGCCAGAAATATTGATTTAATGTTAGCACTAATTTCGACATTCCACACAGTGATTCTTCTATGATGTCAAATACAATAGGAAATTATCCTGCTTTAGAAGAACTTTGCTATGAAAGATGTAGAGGTGAGGGGAGAATTTAAGCAGTGCTTGCTGAATTAATACGGTCATTTACTTGTCTCAACCACCAAAATGTAAGTAAGTTCTTATTTCCATCTTGATGTTTATTGATTTTTACTGCCAGTGACATGGTTTTGCCATTACCTGCTTCACACTGTGGAGTTATAGGACACTGTGGAAGAGATACAGATGCCTTAACACAGACGT
>NW_009728993.1:0-34973 GCF_000703405.1 Apaloderma vittatum | reverse complement strand
CGTCGTTCTGACCGTTGTGGCTGTGCCTTTTCGTTGTGTTTTTATAGACACCCGGATTACATAACCGCGCCCGGAGAGAGCAGCTGCGAGGTTACACGATGCAGATTAGAGATTACGTTGATTCAGCAGATTGTCCGGTGCGTGTCCGAGAAAGATTACACCAGCTGAGTTAAGAACAACCCGCTGGCTGTGGTAAGCCCTGGTTTCAGTAGAACAAATTAACTCAATACAAAATTAAATGGAAAAAAAAGAAAAAAAAAAAGGTGAAAAATCCAAACTCAAAGTTAAGTGCGTGCTTGAAATGGGCAAAACCAACAAAGAAAGAAAGAGTTGGAAATTCAAGTTTTAGCGTGGTGAGCTGCTGGGGAAGAGCTGGCAGCGGCAGCAAGCAGTTATTACTGTCTGGGTGACATTTAGCTTAAAACAGTCAAACTCGTTATTATGACGACTACTTACATTAGCTTCCCAAGGACTACCGTGTAAAAGCAAATATGTAAACTTTTATATATATATTTCTAGTACCTTGGAATAGTTTAAGGGATATTGGTCTGCTGTATTAAATGTCCGTGTGCTAAGCTGTCGTCTTGTATGCCAGTTTGGAACACTTTTTTTTTGAGTTCTGATTTTTGGACCTGACATTACTGGCATTTGAGAGCTGACGTTCTGTATCTACCACTGCTCGTGCAGTGAGGACCTTCAGGTTGCATCAGTTCTTAGAGAGTTCAGGGATGAAAGTGATATATAAGAAATCAGTAAGCACACAGAATGAAAGAAGAGTGTTGTGGTGGGTTTTTTCAATGCAAGTGTCTTCTAAAATTTCTCAATTCCCCCCCACCACGCACAAGAGGGGAATCTCTCAAAAATTACAAATACGTAGCATGACTACAGTAGTTACATTTGACAAAAGCCTCAACTAAAATATAACTTTGCCAACGTCTGCATGAATATCTCATAGAGTAGAACTGGGGTTTCGGATGGGAATTTGCAGCTGGTTGCAATCTACTTATTAAGTTTTAGGAATGGAAAGTTTTCCCTGAAATATACTGTAACGTCTCATATTGTGATTTCAACGCCATGACTTTTACCAGCTGTTTAAGTACACACTTGATCCCAGATATACTTCAGTGGATAAAATCAAAATGTAAACTAATTTTTTGCTGTAGGGATTTCTAAGACAAGAGGACTCAGGCATTTGTTACCATGTCAGAAAACTGTAACGGAAAGAATTTTGAACAATTGTATTCAAAAAATTCACATGTGAGCTGTTTGTGAGCTTTCCCTTCTGTCTTGTCTTAGAGTTACTTCACATTGTGGCCATCCCATCTTAAAAGAAACGTTGAGCGTGTCAGTTGAGTAACACATTGCTGTAATATCTCACCTTGAATTCTTCCTTAATGAATTTCATATGTTTCAGGCAGTCTGATGGATTTTTTTTCTGATGCTTGATGATTTTCTGTGCTAAAATCAGTTATGAGCTTCCTGTGGTAAGGGTATTGGAAGTCATCACCTGGATAAGAAAATAAACAGACTCCTTTTCACAAGACTTCAGGACAGCTCCTAGCTCTTTGAGAAAATAAGAGGCCTAGACTACTAACTGCTTGATAGATATCAAGGACACATCTCAGAGGGAAATTTATGTTTAACTAGCTTCCTAAGCAGACAGTGCAGTTTTTTAATTTTTTCCCTTCATTGTTTTCACAACACAAATATTTGAGCTCAGTATTGGGGCAGAATGAGATCTTACCTCTCTTGGATTTAAAAGAAAGAATACATAATGCAGTAAAATTCCACTCTTGAAGACAGCTCTAAGGAGCAACTTAATCTAAATGAACAAATAACGTGTATTTGAAATAGCCACGTGACTGATATGATCATCTTTAATTTAGGGGAAAGTTTATAGAGAGATTATTTTAAGAATGTCTGAATAGCAAAGAACCGTAAAACAAACCCCGAGCCATTATTCAGTGCTTTCTTTTTATCTCCCTGTGCTCATTAAGACTTCCAGTTATCTTCTGGGGATACTGCATCTCAGGGATGCTTAGAATAGTTAGCGATTAAAAGTACACAAAAATAAGTAGCAATAAGGATCCTGTTTTAAGTACACGGGGTGTAAAGCACACAGGTTCATTTAAAGACAGTGGTTTAGTATAAAGTTAACTCTTAAACACGTGATTTAAATCCTCTCCTAAACTGAAGGTCTTGTTAACAAATTCAGAATATGATAATAAAGATGCCCGGGACTTTCAAGTAATTGAAGAGGCTGAGGTAGTTATCAGTATATAACTATACACAGGTGACCTAACTTCAGTGTATAAACTGTAATCTCTCAAACGATTTATTGTTATTAATATTTGTAGGAAAAAGGGTACTGAAGGTTTTTTTCAATGAGCTGGCCCAGAGCAAAATAGGTTATATTTTAAATTTCAGATTAAAATACTCTTAACTTGATGCACGAAGTAATCTCTCAGAAGTCCCAAGATGCTTGCAAGATAAACATGTGAGCATTCATAGAACTGGATTCTTAGTTTCTGTGAGCACAGGCTACAGCTGTGTTTTAACAGAAGACAATGGCTTTGGGAAGTGGGAGGTAGATGCCCAAACGATCTCTTGTGTTCCTAGTACCAGTTCAGTGAGCAGACTGGTGTCAGTCAGTCCGAATTCAGTTCAGTAATATTCTCTACTATAGCATTTGAATTGCTTTACAATCAGCTTCCTTTACTCATGAAATAGAGTCCAGTTTACTCTTTTTAGGACACTGGTATATACCTGAACTTCTGTTCAGAGTGCAATAAAACGCCCCAGAGAAAAACATCTACTTATAAATACATGACTACCTAATGATTTACTTTGTAGCCTTAAGAAAAAGCCCCAACTGTGAATGCTGTCAGCAACATCTCTTTTGAAAGTGATCTTTAGACCCAGTGTACTTGTTATCTGAACTTGAAAGACTAGAATTACATACACACACATAGATCTTCTTGGAGTGTTTAGGAGGTATTTTCAACGCCTTCATTCACCACCTCATTTCCCGTAATATGCAAGCAACAAAGTTTCAAAATAAACAAATAGTAGTCCTATAGCTTTCTTCAAAGTGCCTTGTTCTCTACGGTTTATAAAAAAAACCCTGTAGTACATGTAACGATTAGTCCTAGTCCAAACAGCTGATGAGGTGCATAGCACAACCTTTTAACGCGCTGATGCAGTAGAAAACTGTCAGCTTCCTCTAGGGAATTTTCTGCTGGATCACTGGGTTTAAGTATCTCCTACAAAAGTTCAACTTACACGAGTAGCAGCAGCAGAGAGACAGTGAGGTGCATACTGACAGTCAGATGAAGGAAAGGAGATGCAGGAGCAAAATCAAGTTTTGTCTGTTCAAGGACCCATATCCCAATTATATCTGGTAAAAGAGCTAGTCTGAAATTTAAGTTATATATCCTTTTTGTGTTTTGTTTTAGGAGCTATTGCATATTATACAATTTTGTGGAACATTTTGAGAAAAGGGAAAGTAAACTAAAAAGGATCGTTTGCGCCAATAAAACACAAATTTTAATCAGATTTTTGACTGCTGCATATAATGTTCCTATGATGCAATTTATATATGCTATATGATGTGAATTTTTGAATTCAGCAATAAACTGTAAGTTCTGTTAACCCTAGAAAAACATGCAAGTGATTCTGTGAGCAAAACAGGGTGTTTCCCTGTTCTGTACTCAGCCTCTGTATGCGTGTTTGTTGTAACCTCACCCACATTGCACTATATGAAAATTCAAAGCTTTTTTAACAGCACATACAGAATCCAGATCTCAACTGCTAAGAACCGTCCCCTTCTTTTAAAGAGGATTTTAGTTCTGAAGTGAATTGTGTTGGTTTCTTTCTTTGTGCCACACGCTGTTTTAGTTGCACTTGGCTGTGTACACAAAGTAAGCAAAGCTGCCTATCTGTGGGACAGCCTTTGGGCGGGGACCGTGCTGTTACTGCCCAGTATCACAGGGAACTGCCATTTCAGATTTTCTTGTATGGACAGGACACTTAAAGAGCTAGAGAAGCCATTTGAGGTCCCATGAAAAACAGAACTGTCTGCTTATGCAGTAAGTACAAATGCATTATACCTTTCGAAATGGGCCTCTGCAGAACGTTACCTACAAGGTGAAGTATAGGCAATTATTTCTGGTAAAGTTGATGATTTATTTGATCATTTAATTGGAAAAAGTCTTTCTTCCAATATAGGACAGTTTGCTTAAATATTTACTTCGTGTATGCTTTAAAGTACAATTAAGAAAAAAAAAGAGCCAGCATTAAAAGACAAGATCTATCACGTTAGGCTGAACAGTAACCTGCGTGGTGTGGCAAACCATGCATGTACCTTAGAAGAAAACAGAATATAGCAAGGTTGAATTGTTACAGAGTTGGCATGTCTACAGAGTAGGTTTCTTTTTAGCAGTGTCAAGTGAAGATTGGTTTCTGTCCAGGCAGAGAGTTTCTATTCCATATTTTAAAAGTACTTGTAAAGTCTTGACCTTGCTGAGTTCTGCCAGATTGACGGCCTATATTACTAATTTCACCTGACATCCAGACATGAGAAACGCTCGAGTGAAACACGCACATTTTCTCTGAGAAATTACAAATTGGGCAGTTCTTTTTTGTGAAATGCAAGAATTCTACTGCCAAGATCTTACTTTGACTGAATAATTATCAGTCTGAGGACTGGTTCAACTGTATGTACTCTTTTTTCAAGGTACAAATGCCAATTAGCTAGCCAGAAACAACAATTTAGATTGCCTAAAAACATCAGGTATTACAATTCTGGATAAACAGGGTAGTTTGATAAAAGTTTTAGTGTGAATTAAGTATTAGTGTGAAAGCTTTAGTGTGAATTTGGTTATACTCTGTTGTACTGCCCTTAGGACTTCACTGAACTTGACACTAGACTTGAATGTTTGCCGTTAACTGTGAATTAACAGAATTTACATATAATATACCAGTATATTACTGTCAAAGTAACACAAATGTCTCGGGAGCACAAGGGCAAGATGCATTCCAGTAGCTATTTCTTCAGGAAAAAAAGTCACTTGGATTAAAAATGACGTGCTAAATTTACATGTTTGTCTTTAGGTGCCATTTTAGAAGAATAGCCTCTGACCAAGAATAAAAATTGCTGCTGGAATAATATGCGAACAGGTAACTTCTAAGTCTTTACTTAGATATAGAATCATACAATCATAGAATGGTTTGGGTTCGAAGGGACCTTAAAGATCATCTAGTTCCAACCTCCCTGCCATGGCCAGGGACACTTCCCACTAGACCAGGCTGCTCAAAGCCCCGTCCAGCTTGGCCTGTGTATACATATATAATTAGAATTCATTAAAATTGCATTGATTGGGACAGCTGCCATTGTCACAACTGCTCTGTAGGGCTACCGTTGCTCACTAGTCAGCAAACTAGAGATCACCAGTTAGTGGTACGAATTCTCTAAGGAGATGTTTGCTTTGATCAGTCCTAATATGTCACAGTTTGTGTCTGATTAGCTACAGTCCAAAGTTGCTTATAAGTGAGGAAGCATCTTCTGTCAACATTTCCCACTCCTCACCCTTCCCTTTTTTCTCGTAGCAGACTTCAGGATTAGCCAGTCTGTAGTATTTTAGCCTCTGGACTAGGCAACACAGCTGAGTCAACATTTGGATTATCAAGGCTGGCTTGGTTCTTCACAGGTTAGGAAGGTGTTAAGCCTTTCTTTTTTCTTTGTCTTTTTAATAGATAGGACAGTCAGATTACAAAAGTTTAAATGCAAACAGACAAGATAGTTAGGGACAGGTTGTCATGCATGGCCTCAAAAAGAATAGTTGAGAATCAGTATAGTTAAAGGTTGCTATTACCTCTGCCGGTTTTAAGTATTCGCAGTCTAATGTTAGAAACAATCTCGTTTCGTTCCTCTTCATTTCTCCCACCAAAACCTGACTTGTTTTTGAAAGTAACTTTTGTGTCCTACTTCTCTTTATTTAACCTCACACAGAGAATGATGTATCAAAATACATCTATATGTTATGCAGAACGTACCTTGGTAAGAGTTTCTACAGTTGTATTAATTGAAAACTTAAATATTTTGTGGGGGTTTTTTTTAATTGCCCCTTGTCACTTGACGTGTTAAACTTTTCTATCTTGATTATGTTAGTCTGAGCGTAGTATACATTTGACTTTCAAAGCATACAATTTGCATTTTTAGATTAATATAATGTATTGACTTACCTCATGAAAAATCATAATGTATTCACCAATGCTAATGTAATTGGGTTTTGCCTTGTATTGAATCCCTTCTGATTCTCCAGGATACTCTTTTGCATCATTGACTATAAATTTAAAGGGATAAACTGTTGCTTTCATATCTTCTGGTCTACAAATACACAGCTGTGGCTTTCAAAGTACTGCATTTCAGTAAAGTGAGTATGGAGTACAATAATGTAATTGTAGCAAACCCCACTACAAGTAATATTTTATATTTTTTTTAGGGTTAGAACATGCTGAATTTTCTTTCATTCTCTTTAGTAATTCTGTCATCTACTGTATTACTCTGGTACTTTCAATTAGAAGCAAAGTATTAGTAAACAAAATAGAAATAATGAAAAGCACAACTGGATGCAAAATGGGTCACCAGATCTACACCGACATAGGGGTGTCTTCAAATATCTCATTGCTGGTAAAATTAAGGTTACAATTTTTTCCTTAGCACTGGAACGAAGACTAGCTCTAGAAAGTAATAGCCTACAGAGAAATTGTCTGTAATTACAGTCAAAAAGGTTTTGAAGGCTTCCTAGGCACTTTTTTTCCCTCTTTCCACCTCTCTCACTCTTCTGTAACAGGCCTAAGACAGAGTGCCTGAGGTATTTCGCCAGACAGAAATGTCTAGTTGGGCTGCAGAGCTGGTCCTTAATACAGAGATCACATCAGACCAGTGAGAGGATCATTCTCCCAAACGTTCTGAGACCCGAATGACTTGAGGCATTTAGTTATCTTCAGTACTCTCCCACTACGCCAGGGTGAGGCAGACCTGTTTCTGCATAAAGACGAAGAAAAGAAACAGAACCATAAGGCAGGATTTTAAGGAGGTTAACAAATTCTCATTAACCCTCATGAGAATTTCTCTGAAGGCTTTCCACAAGCTCTCTAAAGGAATTTTTCTATGGGGCCTGCCTTCTATCATGTCACTTTTCCATCTAGCAGAATTTCAAAAATACTTAACTCCCACAGATGCTTTAATAGAGTTGAGAGCAGGTCAGAGTTGAGAGCTGGGGTTTTTTTTCTCTCCTGATTCCTTTACTTGTATAGATACTCTGGTGTACTGTTCATTTAGTCAATACCCTCTTTTCATTTGAGGAAGGATGTAGCCTGCAATTTAATTACACTGGCACAGAAATTCCACTGTTATGTTTGAATAGGCTAAATTAAAATAATTTATAGTTCTTGTTTAAAAACCTGCTTGTTTTTTCTGTTACCATTTTATTCCTATAGCAATTATACTGTTACCCATGCAAAACAATTTAAAAAGTATTTTAATAGTGAACTTGCCAGTAGAGAAGCACAGAAAGCTTCAGAGTTAAAATAAATGTCCACTTTTAACAAGGTAGGGCAGAAGACACATTTCTGTTATGCCACATCCTGAGACAATGTGACAAGGTCAAACATGAACAATCTTTACAGCCTTATCTCCTCCCTCCTCCAGCTCCCTAATTTATCTGCACACATGCAAAAAGGTCCTGTTACCATTTGGATGCTAGCACTTCGATAAGATGAACAAGAAACTAAATTCCTGTTGAGCTCTGTGCTAGAACTGACTTTGTCTTAAAATAATGTAAGGACTTCAGTCACACTCCATCAATGTGCCGTCACAGAAATGGAAGAATGTATGGAAAGATGGAAGAGTGGATTTGCTAGAGATGGCCTAGAGGATAGCAGGATGCATGATATTTTTGTTGCACAGGGTTAGAAGTAGCTAAGCTTTTCTGCTACTCTCAGAAAAGAGGTTTATTTTATGTAACAAGCTGTAGAAGCTCCGTCTATGGTAGAATGTCTTATGGCCACACTTCCCCCTTTTTTTCTGCAGGAATAAAGGGGAACCCTAACCCTTTCTCCTGAAGGACAAATAAGAAAATGAGAATTTTCATTCCTCTTGAACAACACTATATTTTGTCTAGAAAATGTCTTCTATACATAAATAGTGAGACAGCAGAATTCTTATTTTCAGGACTTCTGGGAGAAATAACAGCAAAAACACCACCTAAAGTGTGAGGTAACACATGATTCTCACACTTGTGATGTCAGAAGACAGCCCTATTTTTCTTTTCATGGAGCTAATGTGGTTTCTTAAGGTTGAAGAAACACAGAAAAATATATATGCACATATATAAAATGGGCCTTTTTGAGATCGGTGGATATTATGTTGTAACAGGCAGTCTTCTACATAACTTCATACACTTCACAGGGCTAGCCCCTCCACTGGTCGTTAAAAATTGGGGTTGAAAATCCTGGTGGTGTCCAACTGTGCTATGATTCAGCTCTTAATACAGCCTGAAACCGTCTCAGAATGCCCTGGTCCATGGCTGAGACTATTCTGGGTTTATCTGTACTGACTCCGATTCTCTGACAGAAGCTAGTTCAGCTAAAGATAGTTTGTGCCACTGGAACAGGACAAACTGGACTTCAGACAGGTCGTCCTGTGAATCACTGTCCTCAGTACAGTTTTTGGTCATGAAAGGCAAATGAAGTAACGGAGAATTCAAAAGCTCCTCTCGCTGCAAGAGAGATTTTGCATTTATTCATGTAATTTAGGTGCTTCACATCTGACATGGTGATACATTTGTGATCTTTGTGCATATCGTTACAGGAAATAATTCTGCAAGATAGATAGTGCTGTACGTTGCTGGCCTGGAAGGCAAGACTGATAACCTTGTTTGTTCTAGGGTGGTTTTGTTTGTGTGTGGTGGTTTGTTTCGGTGGGTTTTGTTTGTTTTTGTTCTTTTTAAGGCAGCCACCTCCATTTGCCTAAAGTATAATTAAAATCTCCTTTTATTGATAAAACCCTGTAAATTTCTGTTTTTCTCTGTGTTTGTTTTGGTCTTTATTTTTAAGATCATGAAGAACTCTGTGGCACCAGTTATGGATCTTTTTGTCTAAATGGAGGGATTTGTTATATGATTCCTACTGTATCCAGTCCATTCTGCAGGTCAGTAAAATGAATGTTCGTGTGTTCAAGCACTGAATAGTAGCTGTCTAAAGACTATTTCTCCATTTTGTTTCTTTAAGAAATTACTGTTAAAATATTACCTAAATGAAAATACGTATTATCTATGACTGTTCCAAATTCAGTAATTCATGCTTAGATTACTTATCTAGCTTGCAGAGCCTTGACAGTATGAGAAAAATAAACGTGTATACTTGGTGTATATTTGACAGGTGCAAGAGTACTCCGTTACGTATGCATTCAGGATGATATCTATATTTAGAGCCATATTTCTTCTCCTCATTACAATACAGAAAAGAACAAAATACCCTTTGCCTCATGGAGTATAGACTGTAGGAAAGGCAAAGTACATTCCCAGTTTTTCTTCCAGATGAATTACATTGCAAAAATTCTTGTAACATAAAATGGCCTGACCTGAACAAAATGAGGAGGCACAAAAATGAATATAATCTTCTAAGGGGAAAAAAAAGAATGTAATTCAAGACTTACGGTGTTCTGTAAATCTCACAGAAGTACTCAAAGGGCAGCTTCACGATGACAGCCAAAAACCACTTGATAAAGAAACATGAAGGCAGCAAATGTGTAAATACTTCTTATATGGGATCATTCTTCTGTTTGAAGCCCACAGAGCACACTGGAAAAGAAGCAATTCCTATTTTTGCATGGGTATACGTTTCCTGCATATATACATTATTCTATCATTTACCAGGAGATAAGAAGATGCTAAATTAAATTCGAACTTTTCATGGTTCTGCATTTACTAATTCTGAGTTATTGTTCATCACAATCACTGATGGTTAATTTAATGGGTTTACTTAACATAATAATAGGCATTCAGACATTTATTACATAGACCTTTTTTCCTTCCGTGGCAACTTCTGCTCATTCTTCAATCTTGACTTGTAACTAATGATAACTCAGTGAAGGAGTTGAAGAAGGAAACAAAATCTTTTCCAAGATGCCTGTTAAAGTATTTTTTGTTTGGGACAGTTCAATTTAAACATTTAAACTTAAGCATGTTAACTCATCTAGTAGACAACAGTAAATGCTCATTGAAAAAATAGACACAGCATATCACTGTCATTAAGCATACAATGAATGAGGTCCAGAAGAGAGGATAAATGATGTAAAATGAATACTACACAGATAAAAAGAAAACCATGTTGAAATATGCTTTTTTTTTTCTAGAAGGAATTCCCTATTACTGACATTAAAATCCTTAAATGATAAAACAATGTTTTAGACTAAACAGCATCAGTTTGACAATTTCAAAGCACCTTCTCAACTACTGCTACACTGTGTAATGAGGAAGGTGTATTTGATGCAGAAATTGTAAATATGAAGTAACAAATACCCAGAACAATTCATTCTTCAGGAGCACAAGCTAGCCACCTTAGAAAATTTCCAGTTTAAAAAGGCTGCAAATGAAGTCATTTGTAATTTCGGTACTAGAGGATTTTATAATCTGCTGAAGCAGAAAAGTAATATCTTAGGAGCATTTCTGTTGTACTCAGGCAGTCTTACTTCATTTAAATTATCAAGTATTTTTCTTGTGTATCTAGTGGTTGATTATGAAGTTATATGGGTTTAAATAGCAGCATTCTATTTAAGCATGTCCTCATTCTAAGCATGTTCCTTAATCAGTCAGAGAAGGCTAATTATAGATGAGAAAGGTTTTGTTTACACACAGATATCTTAGTAATCAGCAGTGATGTGAATAGAAACAACAGAAAAAATGCATCACTATTCAGCAGAATTCAGAAAAATATTTGGTGCTTTGTAACTTCAAGACTGGCATCATCACACATTTCTGCAAAGTTTCTTTAATGCAAGTTTCTGCCAAAATCCCACTAAAGGATCCAAGTGTTCTCAAATGATACCTCCCACCAACAGAAAAATTGAATCATTTTTAGAATCAAAGGCTGAATGATCGTTAGTACCGCATTGATTAAAAGGAGAAAATGGAGCAAGAACAGACTAACAAACTGCAAAAATACCTTAAAACATATTTGCCTCTCCTTACTTACACAAATGCCTTGTGCTGAACAACGTTAGTCCAGATTACCTGGTGCAACATCACTGGAAGTAATTTCACAATGTAGCTAGGAAAACTGCATCATTCTTTAGAAATACCTATTTTGTAGTGTGCTAACAAATTTAAAAACACTGTTGACTTTTGGCATTTCAGTTATTTTTACCATTCAGAAGCGGATATATACACAAGGTAGAGATTTAATAGAAACAAAACATTATTTGCCTCCCCCTTCCCCTGTGCAACATTAGCAGATTTTAAATACAGCTGATGCACGTTAAAACATGAAGGTGCTCAGCTGCCACCGTCCCTCATTCCTTTCCTAACAAGGAGGTGATGTTTTGAGCAGGAAAAGGTGCACCTGTCACCATAAACAAGATGAGTCGCAAACCCAGGAATGCTCAAATGTACGAGGTAAACATGCAGTGGCTGCCTCAGGTGTACTGTAAAACCCGAGGCTGAAAACCGTTTGCCTCAGCATCTGATGTGCAGCTGTCCCATAATCATTAATTAACACAGTGCAGAGTTAAGCAAAGACTATGTCGTCTGAGGGTATTTCCATTTTGTCTTACTCGCGGCAGATTTCCAAGAGCCTTCTTTCTGTATTTCAGGCAAGATAGAGATGGTGTAAGACCACACCAACAGAGCTCCTCTGCTTCTGAGGGCAGTACAGACGGAAATTAATAGTGAATGCTCCCCTTTTGAGAAAAGGATCATGTTTTGCAGAGGACAGTGCATCTAGGCTAAGTACTGCACGCAACAAAGGCAGACCTTGGAAATCTCCTCCCTGAAATTCCTGTGTATGGTTAAAAGATATCTCTACCTTCCTCTCCCTTTGCTTCTACCCCAGTGCAATCTCTCCTCCACCTTTCCTACACTTATCCAGTGAATCCATGCAAATTCCTTCTATTGCTTTCTGTATATCCCATCCTTGTCTGGCTCCTTCTCTGAAATGGGTCCTTCATTCTCTTTATCAAATGTCCCCAGGAGTGATATACTTGCTGTGCCATAAGCTGTCAGAATATACACCACTGCACGTTGCCAGCAAAGGGCTTTCCCAGTCATCTGGGCTTTTCTTCTTTCTCTGCCTCCAAAACTATACTTGCACATATTCCAGGGTCTTCTGAGAAAAAAAGTGTCCAATTCATAATTTTTAATTCTGTTTTTTTGCTTGAAAATTAGGGAGAAAAGTTATAATACACACAAAATGTATAGCCAAAAAAGTCAGTAATAAAGATTTATTTTTAGTGGGACATAAAATATAAAATGCAACATTATCTTACGTGTTTGAGAAGTATTAGTGATCCAAATTAATATTACTGCCAGATAAGGTAATGCTTGCCACATGAACACACAGCTAAGGGAGTTGTGGAGGAAAAATCACCATTCTTTCAACTTTTCTCCAGTAGTAGCATTTTACTCTCTATGTATATTAATATAGATTCAGAGTAACAGTTTTGAAACTCCTCTGAACACAAAACTTTTTTTAAAAAGTTGATTAGGGCTTCCAATTAACTTGCCATTGCTTATTCACTTTGGCTTTAAATTCTTTTCCATGCTTACTAGATGCTCTTAGATAGTGTATGGATTAGGACAACTTTTAGGAGCCTGCTACAGACTGAAGATTACGGTGATTTTGAAGCTGTCAGCCATGTAATCTGAATTGCACAGACAAGCACATAGGTTTTCGGCTATGTACTTCAGGTTTGTATTTGCATGCAGGTCATTTTTGTACCAAGAAGCATCCAGGTTTTTCCTGACTAAAGGAAGACCAAATGAAAACCTGAAGTCAAGATTCTTACCGTATAACTGTAAGCAATGGGAGTCTGTGTGTGTATTTCACTCACTCTTACTTCCATTTTTAAAGTCTGTCAGATACTTGCTTATGATACCCACCCTAGAGTCTTGAAGAGAAGGAAACTTTACTTTCTTACCTGATTCAGACAGGCAGTAGATCACATGCATTGTCTCATGAACTGCCTCTGCAAACAAGATAGCAGTAATGCTTTGTGTTATTGGAGGGCTGTTATGCTTTTCTTTTAGTTACCGGTCACACTGTGAAGGATCAGTACAACTGCAGACTGGCTGGCTGTCTCCTGACATCCAGTGCAAGCTATTTCCTTCCACCTTCTGTTGATGCTGAATGGGTAGTTTTGATTCAGATTCTATGTTGAAAGATTCTGTGAATTTCTTTACATATGTTATGTTAGTGTTTTGTCTTCGGCACAGCTCCTATAGTAAGTTTGTGCACAACAGTTAAGGCTGGCGCATCTCATCTGACAAGAGATGTGGGTGTGTGTGCGTGCATGTGCGGGCATCTAGGAAAGGAGAAATCTGGATGCTAGCTGAAAATGGGAGTTTCTGATCTCACAGCTCTTCCTCTAACATTTGAAGGCTGCTGTCTTTCAACTCTGATTGAATTAGAAATTCTAATTCTTAGAGAAGGAAAGACTTTTTTTCCATTTTAAAAATCAACTTTGAAACAGCAGCCTAGCAGCACGCAGGTGATGGGCAAGAGCACCACGTGGCCTAGTGACCACAAGACTTAATCAGTGTAACTCCTCTTACTGTAGCCTAGAAGCGGGCTTCTCTGGCTTTTGCCCTCATTCATTCAAGGCAGAAGCACAGCTGCCTGCCATATGAACAACTCCTAAGTGTGCCACACTTACCTCGTGCTTTACTTTTAGGCATCCATTAAAACCAAGATAAACTATGAATTGCTACTGACTTCTCGAGGAGACACTGTATAGATAACCATCAATGTGGATTACGTTTATAGCCCACATGCTTGTTAGAGACCATTTTCCATCTAGTCTCACAACAGGTCTCTAACCCTAACCTTCTACCTAATCCTACATGCAACCCTCTTCACCCAGGACTGTCTTTTCTTCCTCCTCCTTCATTTTTCTTTAGGCTACTGACTTGCTCCCTTGATGCTGATTCTCTAGAACTTTTCCATGAGCATTAATTTGATGCCAAAACCTATTTACTTTTTCTTCCTGTATCATTTTAGCCTTGCATTATTCTCTAGTTTTCATTGATATTCAAGAATACATCTATGAATTTTATATTCCATTTTCTGTCCCTGTTATTCTATTCAGCGCTCCAAAGCATTTCTCTCTCACTTGCTAGAGAACAATGCCCCACTCAAAACTACACTTCTATTCTTAAAGTATTCTACAGGATTTCAGAAATAGGCCACTGAAATGCTACTATACTTACAGTAAATATCTGGAAAATTATCTCAAGCAATCAGAGCAGTCTGCCTACCCTTCCTTCTCCCAGCAGTCAAACACAGTAACTTTGAAAAGTCTCACATTGTCCTTTGTAACTGGTGGCTGTTTGATTAGTTGCACAGATTTAGTATATGATAATTGCATCTTTTTTTCTAATGTCTAAATCTTCCATTTTATTTCAAGAAGGAAAGAACTAAAAGAAAAGTGCAATAGTTTAGATCTGAAATACTAAAACTGTGGTCCAAAGACTACAGAAAGCAGTGCTGGGAGTCACACCAAGAGTGCATGTTGATACGCTCACTGTGATCCATTCGTCTGATTTAGATATGCTGACATCTTTCTTTTTTGGCAGTTCCTCCCCACTCCGCCTTCTTTTCCTTCATCTGAAATTATACCTTGCAGCTGCCAATGGCCATTGAGAACTTCAAGTATGTTACGGAGTTCAGCCCATTTTTCTCATCTGGAGTCCGAAATTGCTTATGTCAGACTGTTATGACTTCAGTGCCAGAAATAGCAACAAGGAGCAAGATCTTTAGCTATACAAATAGAGAGAAGCAAATTTACATACCTAAAAGATACCTGCCGAATATAGTTATTGAACGAAGTGCTTTTCACTCTTTCTGTAACGTAATAACTTCCTTAAGAAAACTTAGCAGAATAAGTGCAAAATGTAACACAAATGAAGATTAGTTTAGCTTCAACCTATCTATTTTTGACTCAATATGAATTGCTAAGCCATTCATTTTGTTAATTTTTAATCAACTATCATACCATTTTACTATGGTAAAATACCATCTTCTTTTTAATGCCTTCTTCAGAAGTTTTCAGAAGCTCAAGGCATAAAATAAGCATAGTAGAGAACACTTCTGGCTAGGTCTCTTCAAGAGAGGGTCATTCACCAAGCATGTAACATGTTCTGGCATGAATTATTACATTGCATAAATTACTTGTACAATTTAAGGTGTACTGTGTCTCGGTGAATTCCCACTTCCTTGTTCTGTTTCACTGACAGTACTAGCTCTTCAGCAAAGAAAACTAGGAAATCATGTGAAAGAGGGAAAAGAAAGCGTGACTGCTGTGTCAGAGCCAGTGGGATGACACACTTAACACTAAAGAGGTGAATTTAATTAATTAAATCTGTCAGTGGAGGAGGCAGATTTAACTGTGAAGTACGCCGCTGTGAAGTATATTGCTAATCCAATGAATGTATTAAGATAGGCTTTAATATATAAAAGCAGTGTGGATCAGAATGTAAACTTATGCCCAACATGCCCAATTCCCTTTCTTTCAGAAATATGAGGTAAGTGGAAATTCCATAAGAAGACTTGCTATGAAGCAAATATAAACCTTGAATTATGCCATAACAAGTTCTCTCCCCACTTAAGACCAAAAGAAGCCTGTGTGCTTTTCATATTAGATGACGTTACCACCTAATCCAAATGAAACTTGGTTTCCCAGGTGTATTGAGAATTACACAGGAGCCCGTTGTGAGGAAGTTTTGCTGCCCAGCATCAAGTCCCAAACAAAAGGTGACCTGTTTGCAGCTTTCTTGGCTTCGCTTCTTCTTCTAGGAGTTCTTGTAATTGGAGCATTCTACTTCCTTTGCAGGTAAAAGTGCTTCAGAGTGCTGGAGCTATTTAATCAAGTAGAAATTTCTTCTGGTAATCATGTACTAATTATTCGAATGTAAAAGTATGCAATGAATTATCCATAAGGTTTGTATAGTTATTCAGCATAATTAATGTGGATGTCGCAACTTGTTGCTTGTAATATTTTACTTCCTGGCTTGTAGTTTTCTCAGTGTCTTTTCTAAGCTTTTACTTATAGTTGCTTTGTAAAAAATACATGTAGTACACCCAATTCTGAGAGATTTTACCAAGAGTCAGCGCTAACATTTTAAAACATTAGTCAACCCTTATGTTGTCCAAAGATCGAGAAGTGCTTAGGGATCAGAAAGCTTTCTGCGGCATTGAATTGGCAGCCAAATCGACGGTACTATTAGCTGCCAGTTCCTTTGCAGCTCCTGCTTTAAAAAGGGAAGCTAAGGAAAGAATCAAATTCAAGAATAATCCCAGGTAGATTAATATCTACAACAAGTCAGAGGGCTAACTCATTTATCCAGGATGATCCATGTTTAAGTGGCATGAAAATGTCAGTGCTAGATAACAAGTGCTGCAAGTTTGGTTTTAGTAGCATCTTAGGCATATTAGGACTCTTGAATGAAAACACGGAATCAGTTACTGGGATTAAATCAACTATTTGGTGCTGTACATGTATCAGTACAGTACATCAGTACTCTCAGACCAAGCCCAAACTTACTGCCTTCACTTACTCTCTGCCTATGTCCCCTCTTGTTTTTAGAGGATTTTTTGTAAGAGCCCATTTTGTCATACGCTGTTAATACGTATTTATGCCTTCATGAAGCAACTTACTAACCCCTACATTCTTAGCCATCACAGACTTGCAGCCTCTTCCTCTTTCTCCTGTGCTGCATTTCTCCTTGTTTATAATGACCTAAGATTCTTGCAATGCTGTTCTTTGCTCTCCAATAATCACATTGCCAAATCAGCCTCTCTGATCAGTACTTTTCAATGAGCAACCTTTGGAATTGCTGGTCTAGTTTTACCTCAGGTGCTGTCATGGAAACCCACTGAATGCTAGTTTTTCCAATAGCTGAATATATTTAGAAGAGAGAGAACATTCATAAAACCGAGTTTGTATCAAAACTTGTTGTAGAGGATACCCCCACTTCAGTAATTTTAAATGAATCCTGTCTTAGAAGTGAAATGCCAGTTTCTCACTAAGGAACATTTTCAGATTACTAGAAAGTTATTAGAATACAGCTTTAACTAACTAAAGAAAAAATCATTCAAGTCTCATAGAGGTATGGAGAGTATTGATTTAGAAATAAGGATTGTCGCTGAGAAAAGAAAAAGTCTTCAGAGAGCAGAGAATTCAGAGTAGTCTGTTAAAAGATCTATTTCCTCTAAAATTAGGGGAGGGCTGGAGACAAAATCGACTGAGGTTTACGGTCGAAGAGCCTTGCACTGCAAAGTACAGAAGCTTAGAATAACAGCAATGACAGGTCCATGCAAATCTTTTCCTTGACAGTCAGAAGACGAACCTCAACTGCTCTATTTCTTTATAGGAAATCAATTTACTCAAGCTTTACCTAACTAGCAGAACAAGTAGTGGGGCCTCTCTCTTAGAAAAGTAACAAGGGCAGCAACTCAGTCATAACATAGTTGCCCTTGAACATACCTTACGTACCAGACTAGCTTGGCCATTGTTATAAAATCATCATGAACTTCTTTAGAACACAGAAGAGAATGTAACTGGCTAAAAATTGTCTTGTCTTACCTTTACACTTCAGAGGCTGATGCAGTGCAATCACCTTCTGCTAGAGACCCCATCTATAAAAGAAACACATCTTATCTCTTGTCTGAAGTGACCAACATGTAAGAGGAGTCTCAAGGGGATTCTCCTTTTTTCAGCTGTATAAACAAGAATTATTGCTAGCAGCTGTCATGAATACTACTTTTTTCCCCAAATTTGCTCTACCACTTGTATCGTAACATTCTGGAAGAGGGTGGAAACGGAGCTTGTAAGGGTTACCTGAGAGTTTGCATCATCCCTGACTCGACAGGATATATAAAATATAAAATGTCAAGAGAAATCTTGTGCTCTCAAGTTTTCAGTATTACACTTTATTAACAAGTTTGTTTGATCCAGAATCAGAAAGCAGAGAGGTTTTTTCCCCCCCATACTGTGTGTTAGTAAACATTTCTCTGGCTCTTTCAGCAGAGAATTCTAGTGTGGTTTTAGTACAAAGAGTAAAGCAATCTGGAGGGATGCAGAAGAGAAGATATTAATTGCAACTGAGGAGACAGAAGCTAAATCTCTAAAATTATACATCTAGTCTTTTAGAATTTAGAAAATTGGTGATCCATCTCATCGCTTTTACCGCCCTTCCTTTCCAAGTTTTCTTCCTCTCAGGCTGCTTGGGGCAGATTTCAGGACCAGGCATATCCAAGTGCTTTCAGTGCTCCCGACTAACAAATCCATTCAAGCATACAAGGGTGGAGAGAAAGCATTTCATTGCTCTGCTTATAAAACCAAATTATAAGTAATGGTAAAAGTAACCCATAAAAGAAAAGGGCTGCATAGGAAAAGCTCTGGGTAAACAGTGGAAAATAATTCTCCTTTTATATTTACCTGAGCCATCACATATTTATTGGCTGAGGTTTTATTTTTTTCCAGTCTGCTTTTAAGCTGATTTTATTCTGTATTTGATTATTTACTAGGATTCTTCGAGATGGCATGGTTTGGGAAAGCAAACCTACAAGGAGAAGGAGGAGAGAGAATCAAAGATAATGGAACATAGTATTTGAAATGGCTAGAGAGTAAGAATGTAGAACAAAATAAAGATAGAGGAGAGGTCTGAGTGAAAGGAGCGGCAGGAAGAAGTGGTCAGGACTGGTGTTGAAAAGAAGCAGCTTAAAACTGGCAAAGGTAAACGGCAGTCTAGGGTTAACCCTCCAACCGTGGCTGGAACCTGCTGAAGGAAAGGCTAGTGCAGAGCTATCTTAGTGAGTCGCAGGTTGATAGAATATAATTATTAAAGTGAATAGCTTTACTCTGCTTTCTGAAATAAACTATAAGTAATGCTGTTACAAAGAAAAGATTGTGATTCTCTGTGTCCTTAAATATGAGTCTTGTAACACAATTTTATATCATGTTGTAGGAGTTCATAAGAACAGTACCGTCCACAACCAAAATCAACGTGAAAACCAGTTCAGTACATCAGACTCCTGTGTTACTTTACCAAGTTTTCTCCAGGAATGTGTTGTTGATCTTTAAAGAGCATGTTCAGTTCTGTTTGCTCCATTCCTGTAAAAGCTCAGCACATTAAAGTATTCCCATTTCTAACTATTGGGATTCACTAGAAGATACGGCATCATGCCAACAGTTGTATTTTAGCTAAGTAAAATATTTACTATGTGAATGTAAAACTTGTCTATCTAATCAGAACTGGTTTTGAGAGTGATTTGCTATTTAACATTGAGAAAAACGTCTTGGATTGGAGTAGGCTTCTTTGCTGCGTTAGGCCCAGGAGCTGAGCAGAGCAGAGTGTATGGAGGTAGAGCAAATCCAGGTCTAGCCACGCTCTATCTTGAACCAAACACACAAACACCCTGCCAACAAACAGTACTGGTAAAGGCTACCATTTTGGCTTGGGAAAACCAGGAAAGCATGCAAAAATCCTTGCTATTACATTATTACTGAGGTAACAAATGGCATATTTTGCTACAAGCAATTCACCTATCAGTACAGGTCCATCTGGCCTTCTTCCTTCAGAAACATATTGTACAAGGGTTACTGGAAGAAGAGAAAGAGAAGTAGCTGATTAGTAAATATTCCACATAAGCCAATTTTTATTTAAAAACAGTATCGAGGCCTGAATGCCATAGACACAGCTTAAAGGAACAGAGAAAACCCTAGAGAAAACTAAAATAAATCTGCAATTAATTTGTATTATAAGTCCATGTTGAAATGCCAAATTACCTGTAAGGTAAGTGTGTACTGAGGAACAGGAACTCAGCCAGCCAAAACAACAGGGTCTAGGAATAAAGCCATTTAAGCTGTCCAAGACAACAGACTTTGTGGAGGAGTCGTATCACCACAGGACACAAACTGGACAGGAAGGAGAGGAGCTCATGACTCTTCTCAAGAGCAGATGTCCGATTACTATTTAAAGAAAGGGGAGACAGCAAGAGATCAGGTCTGTTGTGAAGATCCGCTTCTCCGCAAGAAAGTGTGGAAGATAGACTGTTGATATTTCACTTCCAAATGCTAAGACAGTTAATGACAAATTAAATAATTCTCTGATATCTAGTGATTGCTTAAATAAAGACCTGAGAAATCAGACAACCAGGAACATTAACTTTGGGAGAAGCAGTGTAGCTCCAAGTGCTGTTCTTGCCTCTGATCTCTCCTCTCCCTCAAATGTGGGCTTCTCAAAAATCTTAAATGTATATTAAAAAGTAATTGCAAAATATCCACATCACTTTTTTTTCAGTGGAAGCATCTTTCACTTTGTCTCTTCTCTGATAACTTTTTTTTCACTCTGGTGTGTTTGGTTTTTTTTCCTCCGTCTCGTCTGTTTTTTGTTTCTTATGGTCAGGAAAGCTCCCATTCCAAGGCCGAGTTCTTCAGAGTGCGGTGCCAGCCTGGTTGAAACTACGAGCAGCAATGGCTGCAACAGTGAGTGCATTTAAAGTTAAATGATTGGACTCCATAAGGAGGGCAGGGGAGGAAGTTTTCATTAAAAGCACGTTTTGTTTATTTTCAGAAATAATAACAGAGTGAGGCATTAGAGTGGAAGCATGGTGGAAAAACAACATGCAGAACAACCCTAAGAAAACAGTCGTTGCAGAGGATGATGTGGTAAGCAAGATGAGAGAAGGCGGCAGACTGAAATAGGAGCCTTACTTATGTCTTGGAGAAGACTGCCACTAAGACACAGACAGAAACAGTTTCACTTTTTAGAGTTTCTGTGTATTTTTAAAGGTGTATCGAATTAGGCAGAAATCACTATACTCATTATAATTTGTTTGAATTTTGTGAAACTTTTCATGACAGGTTACTGTTTTCAATCATGCACACCTAGAAGCATGAGATAATTTTGGTTTTACTGCATGGGAAAGATGAAATAATATTTTTTTCACTGCACAAAGAACATGAGATAATCATAGGGCTGTTGGCATGAGGCAATACTATGAATTTTTGATGGGATTGTTCTTTTTCACAGGAGTGCCCCAGAGGCGTTGAGGGCTGTCTTGACTTAATAGTTTCAAAATTTATTCCTGTGACACATGTCCAGAATTTGGCTTGTTTTGGATTCATTTACTACATGTAGGGGAAAATAGTACGTTTCTCTGGCTAACACTGACTTTTTTTTTTTTTTTTAATAATAAGAGAACATGAGGATGAGCTACCAATGCTAAGATATTGGTCAGCTTCCTGGCACAAGATTTTAATTCAAATTTAAGGAAAATATTAAGAAAAGAGATTGGTAATGGTTAAAAGAAGTTTACTAGGCAGAGTGTTTACCCTTTGTTTGGTATACATCCCTACTATTAAGCAATACACCTTTCTCAATGGTTTTATTTTTGTCTTGCTTTCATCTGAACATCTCACTACTGAGGGAGATTTATACCTTACCTTTATTTTTCCACTTGGTATTTCAGATACCAGAAGTCAGGAATTTTTTTCAGGTCCATTCCTGATACTATCCAGGCAGGTGTCTTGGTTGAACAGGTGCTGTCCTCTCTGAAAATTTATTTGTTTTATTCACATAACCATTTGTTGATCACACCAGTATATTATATATCACTATCTGGTTCCTTACAGGATTTTCTTACTCGGGCAAAGAGAGGCCAAATGACATGGTCTGTCTCTCTTTCTGCCTTGACAGCACAAAGACACTGTCTTGTTAGTCATAGGCATAGAAAATGTGAACAGAACAATTGCCTTTTCAAGCCATTTCTAGCACTGGAACTTGAAAACAGCAAAAATCAGTTATGTTTCCTTAATGGCACATTAACTTGTAGCTCATTATATGGGATTTATACGGTTGTATTGAAGAGAAAATTAATTGAGAAGAAATCAGGAATTGAAAGGGGAGAAAATCCAAAATACAGATTTCTTATCTCCGACATCAAGAATCTAGATGTTTATAAAAACACTGGTGCAAATAAAATGTTCAAAAATCTTCTATTCCTAGGGTGTCTGCTACATGCTCTAGTGTTGGAAAAAATAGCATGTGTTTTATATCACTGTAGAGAAAATCATAGCATGACAGAGAGGGGAAGACATGCTGCTACAGTGCATAAGATAAGAAGTCAAAAGGAAAACCATATTATAATAGCTACTAGAAACCAAACCAGAGAAGTACATTATCTCCTGAGGACTCATGTTAGAGAAGTCAGAGTCCCAGTTAAAGCTCAGCATCTGAAGGGAGAATCTGAGGGCACCAAATCAAGTAGAGGACCTAATCCAGAGATGAAGTCATATACAGCACTAAAAGATCACTTTCTCCCCACATTAACCGATCCTAGGTGTTACTTTCTGGACTTCAGACCTCTAGCAGATACTCTGAAGGAAGCCAGTAATATTGTTTTAAAGGCTAGGAAAGATAAAAGTGAGTTTTCATCACAGAGGGACATGCCACTGTTAAATAAAGAGTTTAGGAGATTTGTAGCAGTACTGACAGCTACATTAAAATCAGTATTCCCTAAAGTACTTCGCACAGCCTCAGGGAAAATTAGTCAGAGACAACTGCTCTTAGAAGGCTTCCATATGTTATTGGTCGTGAGACATTCAGACTTAATAATGTTGAAGTTTGGTATATTGTTTTTGTTGAAGAAGGAAAAGGCTTGTGGTCATCTTAAGTGGAAATTCAGGAAGGAAATATTAATAGAAGATGTAAGAAATAAATGGACTCTTAGAACCCTCTCAGCTTTCTAGACAGACATGGAGTAATTATTTGCTGCTACCAATCTTGTTTGCATTATTCAGGAAACAATTTGTACAAAAAGTGAGGATGAATAAATCGAAACTACTTTTAAATGCAAACAAGCTGATTTATGAAACAATGTTATCTTTAAAGGAAATCACATTAGCAGTTCAGACTGTTTCAAACTTACTGCATTTGAGAACATTTCAGCTTCTAAAATTCATTATTTCAGTTCACAAGCTTTGTGAGTATGATGTTCAGGTCAAAATGAGATCAGGCTACAAATTCATTTTAAGGTGGTCAAATGCCACAGGAAGTACAGGGTAGCCAACATAACATGTAATTTAGTAAAATGCTGCAACACTCTCTAGCAATGCTTGCTTACAAAATTAAACAGGTAGTCAAGTGAGCAATAAAGCCAAGGAAACACCAGTTCCAGTGACTGGAGTCACTGGAGACTAAAAAAGTGTTACGTGCATATGCAGGGATGAATAATAATGTCTCTCTTCTCTGCTCTACTGTTTTCATGAAACATAAGAGCTCTGGTCTTTAAAATTACCCCTCCGCCAGCTTAAACATTATGGAGGGAAGAAAAGTGGAAAAGACTAATTTCCAAGCAACCTCCGCTAATATGATTACACAAAAATTTCATAATGTTATGGCAAAAAATCTTTTATACCTGAGGATTGTGTTTTCCTTCCAGAATCTGGTAGTAAAGGTCTCTTCGTAATGTGTTGCAAAAACCTTTTTGATCACTTGCAGAATGAAATGCCAGCCATTACCAGGAAATCTCTTTATAGACCTAAGTAAGAAGTTGGTTTGTTACTCAGTATCTAATTACTTTTTCATTAGTAGCCTATAACAAACACTGGGGCAAAGTGCAATGAAAGGAGAAGGAGAAATGGTGGTTCAAAGAGAAGAGGATTTCTCTGTGCTGCAGAGACTTTTAATTTCTATTGTTAAATATTAGGTGGGAAGACCAACAGGAAGTCTATTTGGTAGCACTTCCCATTTTAAAAGTACCTTCAACATCATGCAGCCCCTTCACTGCACTAAAAAAAAAGATTTTCCTCCCAATCCTGCATTTTTAAAGAGCAGTAAAGGGGCTCTCATAGTAGAAGGAACAGGGGAGAGCGCTTAATCACAACAGAAATGGTGTCAGTGCCATTACTCTCTGTTGTGAGTGTTCTGACAGGAGCTCTACCGAGCTGACCAGAGTCCAGGCGGAAAGGGAAAGCTTACTTGAAAGTAAGATTCCTGTTATGTTAAGTAAGATTCCTGTTATCTTACTTGAAAGTAAGATTCCTGTTATGTGTTCAGCTAATTCGCTGTCAGGAGATAAGTACCTAGAAGGGACTGCCCAGGGAGAGGGAGAGCTTTAGCCAGAGGTGGTTATGGATTTAACAAGGGACACCCGACTCTTACACATTAATTAACAACAAAACAGTCCCCTCAGTTAGGTTCTTTTGGTATCCATCCTTCCAGATTTAAAGGACATCCAGCTAATTCCACTAAAAACTGAAGAGACTGGATTCATTTGGATGTTTCCATTTGTACTATGAACATACTCAAACACAGGAATATTAATGAAGACATATCTGCCTAAGTTTGAGAAAAAGTCTAAAACCAAATTGCGTTACGATTCCCTGGCAGCGTGCTTTAGGTTACCAGGATGCAGGTATTCATTGTACCTCTTCTCAGTTCTAATGCCTTCTGGTGACCCCTATATACTTAAATGAAGAGATGGAATATTCCTGTATTTCAGATAACACAGAATAATCAAAATAATCCAGACATATTTGCTTTTTGTGGTTACAATTAATGAAAAAATGGTTTCTTTCAAGACAAGTACTGCAGTGTTTACTGCACTTTGGCAGAAAATGAGCAAACGAACCCCCCCAAACACCTGCATGCCTGCCAGAAAAACCCCAAAGTTTTTCACTATTATACGTAACATTATCTGCTTGTGCTTAGCCAAAGTCTGTTCTTGCTTTTCTTGCCATTGTAACCTGTTCAACATAATCTGTCTATCATGTGAGAGACAATTTCTTGATAGCAAAATGCCAAATATAAATTTAGTGAAATACTGACAGGCAGGCTGGAACTCGGTTCCGTTTGCGACCAATATTCCACAAAACCTTTCACCAGGAATTATTTCTACAGCAGCTCAGGGCGTGTCAACAGAATCTGCAGCTGTAGAGCCTGAAATAACAAGATCATGCTGGTTTTGTCCCCCAAATTAAAACTACATCCAATTTCTAACTCTTCTAAATGCACCTCTGTGGCAGTTTGTATAACATTTGAACATTCTTTTTTCAGTGTACATTAAAAGAGACTGTTTTCAAATTATCCCCTCAATGTAAGTAATGATATTTTGACTACAACTTTTGTAAAGGCAAATGATGGGCTGTAAAAATGTAGCTGAGCAACCACTTGAGACATTTTTTAACAGGGGTCTGTAATTTGAATCTATGCCATATGTTTTCCATCACAGAATTTGCTGCTGTTTCAAACTACTCAGTCATTTTCACCAGTTCTGGAGATCCTGGGAGAGTTCCTGTTTTGAGGGGATTAGTATTTGCTCTCACTGTTGCCATATTAACAACTCACATTAAGAGGAGCTTATTTTAAAAGAGCTGTTTCTAACTCTTATAGCTGTGAAAATTTATCTTGAAAAGGTGACATGACTGCCACAGATTCAGTGATGTGAATCACTCTGAAACATTTATTTTGAGAAGTTGTGCTACCTGCTAATCTCAGTGAGGATCTAGCTGTGAAATGTAATGATGGCAATTTATTTTTTAAAAGCATTTAGAAGCACAAATCCCATTGATTTTGAAGTAAATTTTCTGCTCCTGAATTATCAAAGCTGGCTGAGAAGTGGGTTTAAGACAAGTAAGAAACTTGAGTCTGATGTTTATCTTATGTGCTTTTGTGTGCACAAAATTCAACCGCTGTAGTAAGATGGAATGTATTTTAGAGATCCACCACAGACTCACACAGTAAAAAACCCCTCAAACCTTCCCACAATATAATAATGAAAAACAATTAGTGGAGAAAATAATTACTCTCTTAATGTTTGCAGAGTGCTCAGAGATTATAATACGAAAAAACATTTAAATGTACAAGTTTACTATCTTTGTAACTTCTAACTACGCAAACGTCCACACCTCAAGCGTTATTTTCCTGTATCATTGCACTAAGACAGAATTAGGCATCTGAATGGCACATGGCTTTTTTAACTCGTTCCTTTGGCCAGACAGCTGGGGTTCAAAAAACTCCAAAGTTAGTGTCTTACATGGAAAGGTCATTACCGCTGCTACAGTTATTTCTAGTAGGAAGAAGTTCTCCGTTTTTCAGAAAGAAAAATAAACGAAGAGGGGGTAATGACATTGAGCTTGAAGGCAGACTTTTAACTGAAGATTAATTTCAGAATCATATGTAATCATGTGTTTTTTCAAAATTTAGTCTGGGGCTTAACATTCTTATCAGCCTTTGCTGGTGTACGCTGAAAGACAAAGTTCGGCTGCATCATTTACATATCTTGGTTTACTGTTCCTGCCAAGAGGGCATGATTCAGTGTGACTCGTTCATCTGTTAAAATTAAGGCTTGTTCCAATATTAATTTGGGCCAAAACTAATCTGACACAGAGAGTTAACAAACCCCAGGTTCACCATCTTCACAGTTTTCTACAGTTTTTAATATGAATTTGCTTTCTGGCAGTAGAGCTATGATAGTTTAGTGTAATTTGGCTCCTTACCTTGCAACCCTACAACTGCACATTATAGAAACGCACCGTAACAGGATTTTTTGATTAGTAATTTTAAAATAAAAACTATAGTTTTACGTTTGGTAATCGCTGTTTTGGTTGTGCAAGTGCGAGTTTATATATCACACCACTAACCCATTATTTTTTGTATTCCTGAAACCTACAGTTTACTTAATTGAAAGATGTTTAAAGAAAAAAATATGCAATGGGACATTATTCATACTCAAAACATAGGGAAAAAGAATATCTTTTACCTTTTGTCTGCAAAACCATCACTCCTCCATGCAGCTCTTGTGACTGTGAAGGCTTTCTTTTTTTCTTAAAACCAAAATCCAATTGTGGTCATTTCAGGATTATATTCTCTTGCTGAAAACATATTACCATCAGCACTGTAACTGCAGGTAATTACCTTCGGAGCAGTCCTGCTATTCACATTTGCCTCAATTGCTGAATATTCATTTAACTTTGACCACTTCAGAACTTCGTAGCAATTAAGAAAAAACTCTGCCTTTTGGTATGTGCACCTTTTAAGCAAATACATTTTGTTTTAACTCAGGAGTTGTCGTGGTTGAAAAGCAAACGACAGTGTGGAGACAAAACGAATTTGGATAGCAAAACACGTTTAATCACAGATGTTGCAATTTTATCAATTATACCACTTCGCTGTTAGTTGGGAGACATGATGCACTCTGGAAGGGACAGCATAGCAGTTCCAGCCACACAGTGTCCAGTTCTGAGGTCCCCTGGGCTCAGCCCCACTCCCTGAGGCTGGAGAAATGATCCCGGACTCAGGTGCGGGCTCTTGGGCGTCCTCCCTGCCAGCATCTTTTCTGTACTATGTTTACCTCTCAAGTCTCCTCAGTTACAGGACTGGGCAGCTACAGGACATCGCTGATGATCAGCTCCTTCAGACCATACTCTGGTTTTGCTGCACCATCGTTGGAGCTCACCATGTTTCTTCAGACACTCCTGGACATGTTTGCACTGTTGTTCAGGACACGTGGGTCGTGCTTCCTCTACTTCTAGTATGGCAAAAAGTTAAAGTTCACGGGCTTATCGAAGTAGTGACGCTGACAAGCCCTAACTCATGCCAACAGCTAGAGGAATCCTGTCACTGTTACAGAAATTAAGTATTTTCTTGGCCTTCTCTTAAAAACCATAGCTTATGCAGACAAAAAGAGCCAAACATGACATTCTGGTTATGCTGAAAAAAACATCTATCCACCTCCCACTGAGAGGCTTCTTTTAAAATTCAAGCTTACTCCATTTCCAAATAATTTGCCTTCTAAATGCAGTAACTGAGCATTTTCCAAGTCACACCCACACTTACTAATCTATCCCTAGAAGGCCACTGGAACTTCACAGCTCATCCTCCACCTTCTAATTAAAAACCCCCATCAGCACAGCCACAGCAAAGCACTGTCTGTGCTCAGCACACAACTGAAACCAAGAGTTAACTCTCAGGACAGATCCATCTCTACCTTAGCTTGTCAGACCACATTCAGGAAAAGTTCTAACTAACGAAGAGCTGCCATCTGCAGTCTTGGTTTGTGTTTAAAGCAAAATATCATTTGTTTTGTTGTACAACAGCCAGCTAAGTATTTTCTTTTAACTACACTGAAAACGGGCCAGCTGCCTGATCTGCCATTTAGAAGCGTGGTGAAATGGTGCAATATTAATCTTATTTTCTTGTCATTCTATCGCTAAGTGAAAATAAAAGGGAGCAAACGTCTTATTAGCTATACTGAGACTATGCTGAATTTACTTACATGAACTCTGTAGTACTGCATTCCAGCTGCAGCAATCAAAACAGGTGACCGATGGAAAAGCATGGGAAAAACATGTAAAAGCACAAGTCTCATTTGAAGGCTCTATATAAACGGAACACAGATCTTGTGTGGCCCAAAATTTCAAATTAGAAAGAAAAGTTTTTTAAAGGAACTTAAAAGATACCAGGTAGTTTTAATGTTCAGCATTCTGGAAGTTTATGATGGAGAGCATCGTGCTACAAGAGAACCTAAAAGAAAAACCATCCCGTGCGTTTGGGTTGTGTAGACTTCAATACACAAAGTCTGAAATTGCTGGTACACACAAAGTAGCAGATATTATTCTAAACCAGCTATTTAAGACACCTGAAATACAGTTCAAGACAGTGAGACAAGTCAAGCTCGTATCTGGACAAAATCTCTTTAAATCAGAGCTTCTTCTCCAAGAATAGAAGGCAGGATACTTTTACATTTTATTTACATTTATTTAGTGAGCGCTTTTCTCTAAAGATTTTCATTCATTTTCTCTAATAAAACCATTCATTTCTGTAAACAGGACTCAAGTCTGAGCAGGCTGTGCATCTCAAAATTAAATCCAGGAAACGGTGGATTTAGTGCATCAGTATTTCAGTATGCAACAGTGGTTTTTCTGGACTGTTTTACATACATGAATAGAGCACATCAAAGCACTGCTTTTTTCTACATGTCAATATTTGGACTCCAACTGCCATGTGTGCAAACGATTCTCATTTTGGAAGAAACAGGCTTTCTTCAATTGCAGAATTTCATCAAGTATCATTTACCTGCAATTCGGATGTGTACAGGGGATTACACAAAATGCAAAGCTTCCTCGCAGCTATTACATTAAACTCTATTCCAGCTACAGGATTCGACAGTATTACCAAAACGATGTTTACGTTTTGGAAAGGGCTTTGATGGCAAGATGTCCACTCTTCCAGACTTCTCAGCTTTCTGGAATGAAACAAACAGCTAACTGAAGCATTAAAAACATATTTACGCTTGGTTTGCTTTAGTTGAACCAAGATGAATAAGAGTCATAACGGTAGTATAACTATGAAGCAGGGCATCCTTTATGTCATTACATTCTCTTAATACAAAATTCCCAGTAACTATTCGATCACATCCTATTTCCCCATGTCCAAAAAAGCCAAAGAGGGGAATGTGTGGAAAAAACTTCCTAAACGCATCGGCTTCCATATTCCTCTTGGTTTTATAATGCCGATATCCTCTGCCAACACAGGCGAACATGAACCCGATGGTGTTGTGCTCGGGGATGTTGGCTGCTTTGAGGCGCTGCATGGCTGCTTCTGCTGTCCTCTCATCAGCTACGTCCTGGTCTAAGAGAACAGTAGCGCTCTGGATCTGGGGACCGCTGAAAGCCAGCCCAACCACGCCGCAGGCATCACCGGGCTGGGCGCTGTGACTGAAACGCAACAGGAAGCGCATTAGAGAATGCTCCAGGGAGACCACTTCCAACCAGAATAAATTTCTGCTGTGGCAGAAGTAGGTTTCAAAGCAGAACATCCAAGTGATTCTGAAAGCCACCCACAGTCAAAAAACAAACGAAAGCCTTCAAATTTTAGCAACCTTCCACAAGGAAAAACTTTCAAATCCATTACCAGGGATTGAGAGTAAGCCTAGCTTTCAAAGACCAGCCAAATTCCACCATTTGTGTATGTCAGAGCTCTGTAATTCCAACTAAACTATCAGTTAAGACAAGCAAAGATACTCAGCATTTACGTATCAACACAGGGCAGCAGTCCGCACTGGCTTCGGATCCGTATTGCTTTAAGTCTACTTGTTTGGCCAGGACACGTTGGTTTTAGTACTTCCCTACTTGGGCTTTATTGGCAATAATTTAATATATGGTTGGCTCCCTTATCGAGAGTAATGATGCAGCTGGCATTCATCAGATGCAAGAAAAACGTTGTTATGACTAAGCAGTCCAGACCTACGCTGGCATTAGAGGAGCCCGCAGCCATGTCTGCACTGCACATCCCGGCACAGGACGCTCCACGAGGATGCACCAGCACCCTTGAGGGCTCTGCCTGTGCAGCAGAACAGCTGAAGCCCAAATCTGCCCTGCAGGGATCCTGGCAGCGAGAAGAAGTTTAATGTGGATGAGATCTAGCCCAGTCCTGCGAGCGCCACATCCTTCAGCAGCAGCACCATATCAGGTGTGCTCCTGGGGCACAGGCTTGTTCACGTGTTCAAGCTACTGCTCTGTAATGGGAACCTAAATGAGGCTGATACAAAACCAGAATGTTCACGTAAATGGTCTCTGTCCCAGTGAGTGACAATTTATCTGGAAGCTAGAGAGTACACACAGACTGCGATAAACACATATAAGGGTATCTCCATCACAGAGGGATTTCCAGCATCTCCAGAAACCAATTTGTAACACAGTGAAACTAAGCTCCTAGCTTTTCTGGCTAGATCACAGTACAGCATTTGGACTTTATTCTCTTAAAAAAAAATAAATCTCATTTTAGTACTGTGTATTGGGATTGCCTGGCCAGATTTCAGTGGCTGGGGGGCTGTAGGGGTGGCTTCCACAAGAAGCTGCTAGAAGCTTCCCCTAAGTCTGATAGAGCCAATGCCAGCCAGCTCCAAAGACAGACTCGCTTCTGGCCAAGGCTGAGCCTATCAGTGATGATAGGATAGGAACGCCTCTGTGAAAATGTATTTAAGAAGCATGGAAAAAAAATAACTGCACCACACAACAACTGGCAGAGAGACAGAGAAGTGAGAATATGTGAAGAATCCAAGGTCAATGAAGAAGAAGGGGTAAGTATGTGCTCCAGGCACCAGAGCAGAGGTTCCCCCAGACTGTGGTGAAGACCATGGAGAAGCAGGATGTCCCCCTGCAGTCCATGAAGGGTCGCCCGGCAGCCTGTGGAGGACCCCACGCTGGAGTGAGTGGATGCCTGAAGGGGGCTGTGACCCCGTGGGAAGGCCACAGTGGAGCAGGTTGCTGCCAGAACCTGCCCGTGGAAGAGAGAAGCTCACACCAGAGCAGCTTGGCTAGTGGGACTTCTGTGACGCCGTGGGGGACTCGCACTGGAGCAGTTTCCCCTGAAGAACTGCACCTCAGACTCCCGTTGGGGCGGACTGCCCCACTGGAGAAAGGTGTGTGAAGATCGTCTCCCACGAGAGGGACCCCACAATGGTGCAGGGGAAGCATGAGGAGTCCTGCCCCGGAGGAAGAAGCAGTGGTGGAAACATCGGATGAACTGACCACAACCCCCATTCCCTGTCCCCCTGCACCGCTCTGGGGGAGGAGGTGGATAAACTGGGATTGATGTTTTGCCCATGAGGAAGAGAAGAATGGGGTGAAGGTGTTACTTTTTTTAAAATTTTTTTTATCTCTCACTACTCTTCTCTGATTTGTTCTTTAATAAATTTAACTGATTTACCCAAAATGGAGTCTGTTTTGCCCGCGACAGTAGATATGGGTGATCTCCCTGTCCTTACCTCAAACTATGGGCCCTTTGATGTATTTTCTCCCCCTGTCTCGCAGAGGAGGTGAGGTGATGGAGCAGCTATGTGGGCACCTGGCCACCAGCCAGGGTCAAATCACTACATACTGTTAAAAGGCATTTCTAATATGACCTAACTAATAAAACGCTATGGCTTCTGCAGCATTGCTCTCATTTTCAATCTTCTTTACAATTTACCTTGAAAAAGATACCTACTTCTCAGAGGTCAGTGATGTAAAGCTCTCCACCTGTCCCCCAGCCAGGATGATACTTTTCTCATTCAAAGGATTGACGATCTGATGAAAAAATCTAGTCGCTCCAGACTTCCAGAAGTTGTAGCCAAACAGAATAACCACACGGAGATCTGGGTTGTTCTTCAGACCTACAAACAAAAGCACGAACACCAATCCTCTTATTTTTAAATCCTGGCCCCTTAAGTCCAATCATCCTAGGCTCTCCTCCAATAGCACATCACACCTCTAGTAATTAATAGCTTTCTGTTGCTGCAATCAGAAAAACATTCAGGAGTTGGGCTGCATTCCCCACGTAAGCAAGAATTTGTGAAAATAACCTAGCAAGGACAAAACAACTGCATGTGCCTCCTCCAGCTTTCCACTTCTTCAGCAGAGCATTTGAGTTTTACCAGAGTCTCTGAAGGCACTGCTCTTCGGTTTTACTCAGCTGTCCTTTCACAGGTAAGAAGTGAGCATATAGGTTATTCAAGAACAACCACAACACAGTAAGCAGCTGTACTGGAAAATTAAAAAAATTACACACAATCAGCCAGAAACTTATCCCAAGGCAGAAACTCACAGGTTTCTAGAAGACTCAAGAAGTCCTCATTATTTTACTTTTCATAAGTGATCTACCCTGCTGAGGACACAAGAAGAGGCATGTAAACTGTATTTTTCTTCTGTTCTACCTTTCCTTGCTAGAACACCTGACTAAGCACCTAAATGCAGTTATTCTGGAGAAGAGAAGCAGCGCCTCCCCACTTGTTTCTAAACTGTAGGGATGGGAATCATTCCCAATGGCACAGGCTCACTTATTATTTGCCACTAGAGGCTGCTCAAAACCTAACCTCTTAGAACCTAACTGAGGTAATCTGAGATCAATACCCAGGATAACTTAACCTTAATACTCCACCGAAAGGGAAAAACAGAGATAGAGTTAGCACAGAAGCTCTTGGTTCCACGCGTAACTCCACGCTGGCACCTAGAAAAGGAACACTCTCCACAAAAGCATCAATAAAGGGGCAAACAAGGACATACCTGCTTCCGCAAATTTACTTTCATCAAAGACCCTGTTCTTCAAGTCTTTAGAAAAATGGAAGGTATGAATTTTCACCCCATCAATTTTGGGAAACAACAGAGCAAACCCAGCTTCGCCCTCTTCGATTTCTTGAGGCTGATTGCTGCTTGAACCCATAGGAGTAACTACAAAGACACAAAACCAGACACCTGATGTTTAGTGACTTTAATACTATCGTCTACACTTGAAAACAGATTAAAAGAGGCAGCTTAGGTGATGTAAAACATGACAGGTCATTTCCGTAACAACCTATCTGACAACTGGTGTGATTTTTCTGTTGGTGTTTTGGAAAGATGAAGCACACAGGAGTCCAGTTGGGTACAAATCATGCCAAAGTCGCTTTGGACAAGGAGACAGGGCTGTTATTCGGATATTTGCCCTGAGCCACACCAAATGGAAAAAAGTTGGAAAACAAGCACTGTGCAATACAGCTGTCTCAAGCGTTCCTGTCAAATTCTGCGTGCACGCAAACATACTCAGATTTTTAAGGTGTTATGGAAGCATATGATGACAGTAAAAAGCAAACTGTCATGAATACTGGGAGTGTATTATTGAATTATGATAGTGGCAACAATCAACCACCCTACTTTCAGACAATTTAAGGTTACAAACTAGGAAAACGCTTTGTAGTGATAGAAAAGGGAAGCACTACTGTCAATTTTCTAGTTATTACATATGCTTCCTGCTAGACCGTAACAAATGGGTACATACCAAAGACATCCTGCACAATTAGTCACAATGTGACTCTGAAAAGACAGGTAAATCCAAGAAACATTCAAGGATTGCATTAAGGTGTCAGGAAAAAGTACACTAAAGTGCCTGCTCAATTAAATCAACCTTGTTAATTATAACTGCACCACACAAAGCAAGAATTTAGGTTCTGCATGAGTTAGCAACAAACAACACTGTGAACTCCTTAGAGTCGAAGCTAGCACTGAACAAGGTAGGAGGCAGAACACAGTAACTGCTGCGAGAACTCTCGTGTCAGACGGCAAGACTACGCTTTCAAAAACCTCAGGAAATTGTGATAAACAGGAACTGGAATAAGTATGTGATACACTGGACACTTTCAATCTGATCCCTTGCAAAATCACGCTTTTTCCTCCTACCTACAATCCCCGGGGTGACCAGTCCAAGAACATGACATCGCTTTGGCAACAACTGTTCAAGTGCAATCGCTGTTTCTTTACTGTTTCGTTTCCTGGCTGTCAGAAAAAAAAAAAGAAAAAAAAAAGGCAGAGAGAAGTACAAGTGAGTTGTTCTGAGTAGCACCGGAACAGAGCCTGCAGTCAACCCCATCCTGTGTAACCGGTGCTGCCCATCCGCGGCCACCCTGGTAACAACGCGGCAAACCTGAACCCACCAGTATGAGCACTGGGCTACTGGGATGCAAACAGGACCAGCGGCCTCCAGAGAACGGGACAGGAGCTCCTCTACGTAAAACAGCACACAACTACGCCGAACTGCCCAGGCCTATGAGCTGGTTCATGCCGCAGACGTAAAAGCAGGCGGATGTAGTTTTCTGCACAAGATTTGCTTTCCCCTGCCCGGCAGAGCACTGCGCTCCGCCCGGCCCTCCGCTGCCCCCGACCGCACCCCGAGCACTCG